>NW_022196896.1:36001532-36066368 GCF_008632895.1 Mastomys coucha
TCTCTTCTATACCTATTATCCTTAGGTATGCTCTTCTCATTGTGTCCTGGATTTCCTGGATGTTTTGGTTTAGGAGGTTTTTGCTTTTTGCGTTTTCTTTGACTGTTGTGTCAATGTTTTCTATGGTGTCTTCTGCCCCTGAGATTCTCTCTTCTATCTTTTGTATTTTATTGGTGATGCTTGCATCTATGACTCCAGATTTCTTTCCTAGGTTTTGTATCTACAGGGTTGTCTCTCTTTCTGATTTCTTTATTGTTTCTATATCCATTTTTAGATTCTGGATGTTTTTGCTCATTTCCTTCACCTGTTTGATTGTGTTTTCCTGTAGTTTTAAAGGGATTTTTGTGTTTCCCCTTTAAGAGCTAATAGCTCTTTACTTGTGCTTATTTCTTTGAGGGTGCTATTTATGTCTTTCTTAAAGTCCTGTATCATTACCATGATAAGTGATTTTATATCTGAATCTTGCTTTTCTGGTGTGATGGTGTGTCCAGGACTTGCTATAGTGGGAGAATTGGGTTCTGATGATGCCAAGTAACCTTGGTTTGTGTTGTTTATTTTCTAATGCTTCTCCCCTCCCCGCCCCCTCCCCCCCCACCCCCCGCCATCTGGTTATCTCTAGTGCTACCTGCTCTTGCTAAATCTGACCGGAGTCAGTCCTTTCTGTGATCCTGGTTTTATCAGAACTCCTCAGAGTCAAGCTGTCTCTGTGATCCTGTGATTCTATGATCCTGTGACCCTGGGCTTGTTAGAGCACCTGGGAGTACAGCAGCTTCCTCTGGGTGTTGTGGGATGGCTGTGGAGCCTGGGCCCAAGATCTGCTCAGGACATCAGCCCAGAGAGACTGTAAGGACCCTGAGCCACTCTGCTGGTGGAGTTCCGGTGTGCCTGGTCCTGCTGGTCCCACTTACTCCAGATGTTGGGACAGATGTTAGGTCCTCCTCACCTCTGATCCTGAGAGTGCTAGAGGGCCTGGGAGTGGAGCTTTCTCTGAGTGTTGTGGGACTGGCTGCAGAGCTTTCACCCAAGGTCCACTCAGGACACCAGCCCAGAGAGACCGGAAGGAACCTGAACCACTCTGCTGGCAGGGTTTCTGTGTGCCTAGTCCTGCTGGTCTCTCCTGTAGTTCTTTAAGGGAGTTATTTATGTCCTTCTTAAGGTCCTTGATAATCATCAAGAGATATGATTTTAAATCAGAGTCTTGCTTTTCTCATGTTGGGGTATCCAAGGCTTAATCTGTTGGAAGAATTGTGTTCTGATGATGCCAAGTAGCCTTGTTTTCTATTGCTTATGTTCTTGTCTTTGTCTCTTGCCATCTGGTTATCTCTGGTGTTAGCTGGTCTTGCTGTCTCTGACTGTGCCTTGTCCCTCCTGCAAGCTTAGTTGTCAAAACTCCTGGGTGATTAGGTCTCTCAGTGAGGAATTTGGGTATGGAGAGCTGTGGCACAGTGTCAGCTGTGGGGCGCAGATGAAAACAGAATTGATCCTGTCCCCAGCCATTCCTTGGTTCCTTTGTCCTGATGGCTCTGAGCAGGTCCCTCTTGGGCCAGGAATTTGAGCAGAAGTGGTGGTCTCACGTGTGTGAACACTCTTGGGAGACCAGCTCTTTCCAGGTGGGACCTGGGCATGGAGAGCTGTGCTCTCAGGTGTGTCAGCACTCCTGGGGGACCTGCTTTCTCCCTGTGGGATCTGGATACAAAGAACTGAGGCACATGGGTCAGCTGTAGGCACAGATGGAAACTGGAAGGATCTTGTACTAACCTACTCCTCAGTTCCTGTGTCTTGAGGGCTCCAGGTGGGTTCATTGAAGCAGCAGTGGTGGTCCTACCTGTGCCCACAGGTGTGTCAGCCCTCCTGGGAGACCAACTCTCTCCTGGCAGGACCTGTGTATGGAGAGCTGTGGCACAGAGTCAGCTCCATGTGCAGATGGAAACTGGAAGGTCAATTATTTTTTAATAGTAGTTCACACAGTGCAAACAATGTCTCTGAAACAAAGCCTTTAGTGATTAATTCACCCACATCCTGCAATTTAGTGGACATATTTTTATATATTATATTACCATCTATATCTCCTCTTTAATTATGACCCATCATGCTATGTGCATAACACATTGGACATGCATATAGTTTACTAAGCATTACTGCTTTGAAACCTGTTGACTTATCACCACTTTTAAAAGAACAAACTCTTCCCTACCACCAGTTACCTTAACAAATTTATGACTTAATTGGTATAGATGGGTTGCTGAATGAAATGAAATAAACACTGTAAAATATAACAGCATCTTAGGGTGGTCTTCATGTACTTGCAATGATTAATTCAGATGACTATTTTTTTACATAGGAAACTGTTCTGAGCAACTATTTTCGACAGACTCATTTTCTACTAGCCTGACGTGAGCACAGGAGCTGTGTCCGTCCAGAGATCAGGACAAGGGAAATGATATGCCATGGCTACCACACACAAATATACATGGCAGAGTCAGCACTTTCTTTCTTTGTATTAAATTTTACTTCTTATATTTTGCCCAGGCTCCTTCTAAGGTATCAGTTGCAGTCTGGGGCAAGAACATTTTTCCTAGCTCCAGCATCTTCATATTCATCTGAAGTTTAAACAAGAGTGTTGAAGCATTGTCAAAGTGCAACTTCTAGGCCAGAGGCCAGGTGGAGCTCAGAAGTCTACTTTTCTAACAGTGTCTAGGAGTTGCTGGTCCTGTTGGGTCCCAGTGGATCACAGCTGGAGGACTCTGAGCTCCCAGATTCTATTAGCTCCAAAGCAAACCTCACAGTCTACATGCATCTCATTTTTTATCAATATTCATGTGTCTGTAGTAATATTCAGTGTGTACTGGATTATGTCATTTACCATATAATTTACTTGACTAGAGCCCCCAAAGCAGAGAGCATTCCTGGCATTTCAGTAGTCTATGTGTCTTAACGTATTGTTCAACAAATACTCGTCAGTATCACCTGTGAAGGGTTCTAAAGTCTGCCTGTTGACAACTCTGTATCCTAACACAAGAAATCCTAGAAACAGCACCTCAGACATCGGGGAGATGTAGAATCTGTTCAAAGGAATGTGCAATGCTCCTGGAGTAGCACTGGGTTAGGGAACAGCACTGGGGGTGTCGGGAAGCTAGCCTATGCAGACAGGGTCCTTTCTTTATGCTCTCAGGGGTTCTGAAGTAGCTGTTTGAAGGCTCTAGTTCATAAGCATCATAACTCCTGCCAGAACTAGCCACAGTCACAGCAAATGGAGTTGCCAGAGATGATGATAGCAGACAGACAGGTTCTCTCCTCTAGAAGATTTGGCCTGGGAATCAGAACTCTCTAGGGAAAAAAGACAAAGCTCAGAGAAGAAAGGTAAAAACACCAACACAGCTCATATTCTTTGATCTACAATGGTGAACTGTTTGCATGATATGCTAGTATAATGGTGGCACAAAAGTTGTGAGAAATTGTGGGAGTAACCAGTCACTGTCCAATTTGAATTTGATTTAAAGCCCACTCTATGGGATATGCCCAACACTGCTCAGATGGCCAATAACTTGAGATTAGATAGGCCATGTGCCTACAAGAAAACCAAATACTGCGAAGGGAACATAGCAATATAATGACTCCTAATGATATTCTATTATATTCATAATGCTCAGAGACTTAACAAATAAAGATGTAGAACTGGACAATGAGGGGAGAGAGAGAGAGAGAGAGAGAGAGAGAGAGAGAGAGAGAGAGAGAGAGAGAGAGAGAGAGAGAGAGAGAGAGAGAGAGAGAGAGAGACAGACAGAGAGAGAGAGAGACAGAGAGAGACAGAGAGAGACAGAGAGAGACAGAGAGAGACAGAGAGAGACCTTGTAACACTCAATCCTATATGGGATGTCTTCATCAAATCCCTTCCCTCAGGGTTCAGGGAACTCTTTGGAAGAGAAAGGAGGAAAGATTGAAAGAGTCAGAGGGGATGGATCACACCAAGGAAATGAGGCCTTCTAAACACAGTAGGAACAACACAATATGAACTCATAAGAGACTGTAGCAGCATGCACAAGGCTTCACAGGTCCAAGCCAGATAGGGTCCCAGCTAAGAAAGGAAGTCCCAAAAGTCTCATCCCCAATCCAGAAGCTATCTCCAATTGATAGCCACCCGGAAAGGAAAAATTAGTTTTTTTCCAATGGAGATTCACTGGCCATACAAACCACAATCAAGGGTAGGCCCTATGTCCAGCAGTAGATGGCCAACACAAAATGAACTCAATAGTATTTATGGAGATTTTCTTTCTCACAATGTTTTGTTTGGGCTTTTTCTTAAAACCTTACTGGCCATTTGCTTATATATTATGGTTTTGTGTTTTCATAAGTGTGTGTGTGTGTGTGTGTGTGCATGCAGGTTTATATGTTTCTTGTGCTTTTTTCATTTTTGTCTTGTTTTAGTCTGGTTTCTTTCATTTGTCTGCTTCTCTTCTAAAGAGAAAGAAGGCATGGAAATGGATGGCTGGGGATATTGAGAGCATCTGGGAATAGATAAGGGAGGGGAAATTATGATCAGACTAAATTGTAAGGAAAACATATTTTCAATTAAAAAATTAGAAGCTGCACTTTATGCATGAATGAAGACATGTATGTATACCTTTCAGACAGAGTATGTGATACCTTACTCAGTAAAATTTCTTCCCAGTTTTATGTATGAAAATTTTGCCTACATGTATGCCTGTGCATCATTGTATGCTTGGTGTTTATGGAGGTCAGAAGACAATGGAGCCCATTTGGAAGTGGAGTCACAGATAGTTCTGAGCCATCATGATAATTGAACTTGGGTCCTCTGTAAGAACAAGTAGTGTAGATCACTGTATCATCTCTCTAGCTCTCTATGTGTATTTTAAAGTAACCTTATAAAATAATGTGACTTTTGGAGGGTGTTTGAGATCATTAATATTCAGAGTTAAAATGGAAAGATGTATATTAAAGGAGTCTAGCCGGTCACTTTATTTCCTATTTTTCTCTTCCTTAACAATTATTCAAGCAATCTTACTATTTCCTGTCACCTGACTGATTTGTCTTTTCTCCTACATCTGAAGTATGTCTGTAGATCTGGCTTAGTGGTCAGGAACTGCTTTGGTTTTATAATATTGTGAAGAGTCTTTTCTTCTTCAGTTATGACAGGTTGCAGGTGTAACAATGTGGGGTGGTAATTATCTTTCAGAACTTAAACTGCATCATTCCAAGCCGTCCTGGCTTTTACAGTTTCTATTGAGATAGTTACTGTCATTCCATTCAGTATTCAGTGGTTTAATTATAATATGAGGGGAGTTTCCTTTCTGGTCATATTTGTTCTGAATGACTCCTGAATCTGGACTGGCATGTCTTTTCCTAATTTGGGAATATTTTCTGATATGCTTTTATTCAAATTATTTTCTCTGCCTTCAAAAAGAAATTTTCTCCTCTGTCTATGCTCATGATTCTTAAAGTTGGTCCTTTTATACTTTTCTGAATTTTTGCAGCTCCCACTCAGACCTTCTTATATTTAGGTTTGTCCTTGGATAGTATGATTTCTTCCACATTGTCTCAAGTTTAGATAGTCTGTCCCCTTTATGGTTCATCCTACTTGTGAGCCTTTCCATGGAGATTTTTATTTGTCTGATTGTGTTCTTTATTTCTAATAGGTCAGAGTTGCATTTCTCAAGTGTCTATGTGTTTCTTCCTCTATATCTTACGTTGGCATCCTTATAATTCAACTATTCCTGAGATTTTAAAAAGTATTCACTCAGAAGCTTATTTTCTTCTTTGATTTCTTTGAATATATACATAATCCCTGTTTTGAATCCTTTGGGATTGGATCTTATTCACTCTCACAAGAGGTCATTTTTGTGAACTTAATAAACTTTAGGAAAGTTAGGTTGCCTTTTATTTAATGTTAGTTTTGTTTCTGCATTAAAGCTTATATATCTTGGTGGACAGTAAATTAGGTGGTTGATTGAATCTATTTATTTTTAATTTATTTGTTTTGAATTACTTATTTGTTAATTTTTAATTTATCCTAAATAACACTTATTGTTTCAGAGTACTTATAGCCTTAAGAAGGGCTATACTGTTGTCTGGTTGTAATGTTATTTTTCTCAGTTAAATTTCTTGGAAGGATAGTGGGCATAGTTTCTAGGACTCACTCCTCTGCTACTGGAATATTATCAGTAAAATCATTAATTGTCAAAGTACAATAAAAACGAACCCTCATTTACACACTAATAACTTTAGGAGGCCAAGGGTCACTGATAGGAGTATGGGCACTGTTATTAGTCACTTTAGGTATGAGTGGAAAGGCCATAGAAAGAATCACTACCAACAAAACAATATAAAACCAAGCCAAACAAACAAAAAAATCTCAGATTAAGACCAATGGTTAGTGTTGAGTTGACAGAGAAAAAGGCAAGAAGAGAAGTTTGTGTAGAAAGTGAATGACAGGAAGATAAAAAAGGGAGATGAAGTGGTTGTGGATGAAGTTTGACTAAAAGGAGTGAATAAAGAAATACAGTTTGATGATATTTGTCTTTCCTAGTTTTCAGAAGACTGAAATACAGAAAATTTGCAAACTTAGCCAAGAAATATTCTATGTGCGAGAAAAATAGGAAAAAAAATTAGAAAACTGAGGGAAAAAAGGAGATAAAGCATATGAAAGGAGTTGAGCATGTTTGATGATTGCTGGATTTTGTCTTAAGTGTCAGAGTTCTACTCATCCCAATTCAGCATGCCATTACTGTTGGCTGAATGCCAGAATTAAATGATGAGACCCTATTGCTGAAGACAATGCATGGGTTGTTTATAAAACATAGAAAAATAAGCCCAATGCTGAACTGGAAGCACCCTTGCCTTTTTTTTCCAAAGGATTTAATTAATTAATTAATTAATTAATTTTTTTATTTTTTAATTGATTTAAGTTTTATTGCATTATGTGAGAAAAGATACATAATTTCAGTTTATCTGAATTTGTTAATATTTAAAACTGTATTTTAAGAAAACAGAATTACATCATACTCTTCTTTCCCTTTTGTACCCCAACTCCACCCAGAGACCTCTCCTTCAATACCTGCAATATCATTTTTTTATTTTGTCACATTCTTTAAAATTTATAAAATATTGTAATAATAAAAATGAGTAGTATAAAAGTTGTTTGATATAAAACAATCAAACAGTCTTATATAGATGCTTGTCTGCAGCAATACTGAAAATACGTTTTTTCAATATAAATTTTAAATAACTCCAAACATATTAACTGTATATTTTAAAATAATACTTTTAAATATTAATACTACTACTTTTTTTAAATGAACATAAATAGATAAAGTCTTATTGTTTATTTGTTTGCTTTGTTTAAATCTTGGCTCTTACTGTGGTACAAGCCCAAAATAAGAACAATTTTTAGACATTAGAGTTCAATGTAATAAGACTGTACTTCAATACCCCTCACATCACCAAAAGATTTTACCTCCCTAGTAGTTAAGCTAAGAGTTGACAGTTCTGCTGTGCCTTTCCTGTTATGGTCAAAGCTATTTGACTAGAGTGATTATCTTCATTCTCAGCCCACAGAGAACAGGTTACATTCATTTAAGAAATGGTGTGTGTATCCAGAGGTTCTATCCAAAATGGTGTGTGTATTAAGATGATCTATCTGTGAAGTCATTCACCAACTGTTTCAATGAATAATGGTTCTTCTTGGAGGGTGGTACAGACATTAGGTGAGGGTAAGAATCTGGTTCATTGGATGTAATTATTTTGAAAAGCATTCATCTCAGAGAAAGAGTAACTTATAAAGTTGTCTTCTTTAAAATTGATACAATAGTCACAAACATCAAGCAAAGCATTCAGTCTCACTCTTTGTTGTTCTCTTATAAGCCACCTCCCAAGTTAATTGTTTATGTTTCTTTTGCCTGAATAAATAATTTTGAAATATATAAGCTGTTCTGAAAACCACAGTATAGTATAAAAACATCAAATACACAAATGTACAAATAGCAAGGCTGATGTAGGAGAAACATGGTTTCAAGACCTTTATGTGGTCCCGAGCAAGACACTGTCAGGTACAAACAAGGAGAAAGTGTGCATGGATTGTACAATATTGGACATATTTCTCCAATTACCAAATTAGAGAGAACACCAGATGATAGCAAACAAATTTTCAATTCCCTATACTTTTTGAATGTAAATCGATTAGGATAAGTTGATAATATTAATTTTCATATTAAGAGATATTAAGAAAAAGTAATTGTTATTTCCTGTTATTTTTGTTGTTAAAGGTGGAATTATGTTTGTGTGGGTTTGTTGAAAGATTACTTTCTTGCTTCTTCTAGGGTATAGTTTTGCTCCTTATATTGGTGTTTTCCCTCCATTATCCTTTGTAGGGCTGGATCTGGGGAAAGATATTGTGTAAATTTAGTTTTCTCATGAAATATCTTGGTTTCTCCATCTATGGTAATTGAGAGTTTTGCTGGGTATAGTAGCCTGGGCTGGCATTTGTATTCTCATAGGGTTGTATGACATCTGCCTAGGATCTTCTAGCTTTCGTAGTCTCTGGTGAGATGTCTGGCATAATTTTGATAGGCCTGCCTTTATATGTTACTTGACCTTTTCCCCTTACTGCTTTCAAAATTCTTTCTTTGTTTAGTGCATTTGGTGTTTTGATTGTTATGTGATGGGAGGAATTTCTTCTTAGTCCAGTTTATTTGGAGTTCTGTAGGCTTCTTGTATGTTCATGGACATCTCTTTCTTTAGGTTGGGGAAGTTTTCTTCTATAATTTTGTTGAAGATATTTACTGCCCTGTTACATTGGGAGTCTTCACTCTCTTCTATACCTATTATCCTTAGGTTTGTTCTTCTCATTGTGTCGAGGATTTCCTGGATGTTTTCCTAGATGAATCTTACCAACAGAAACTAAGACTACTTGACTTCATCAGAACTAAGTACTCCTACCACAACAAGTCCTGCATATCCGAAAACACTGGAAAAGCAAGATTTGGATCTAAAATCATATCTCACGATGGTAATAGAGGAATTTGAGAAGGAAATGAATAACTACACTAAAGAAATACAGGAGAACACAGGTAAATAGGAACAAGCACTTAACAAAGAAACACAAAATTCCCTTAAAGAATTACAGGAGAACACGAGTAAACAAGTAGAAGCACTTAAAGAGGAAACACAAAAATTACTTAAAGAATTATAGGAAAGCACAACCAAACAGGTGAAGGAATTGAACAAAACCATCCAGGACCTAAAAATGGAAGTAGAAACAGTTAAGAAATCACAAAGAGAGACAACTCTGGAGATAGAAATCCTAGGAAAGAAGTCAGGAACCATAGATGCAAGCATGACCAACAGAATACAAGAGATAGAAGAGAGAATCTCAGGTGCAGAAGATACCATAGAAAACATTGATACACAGTCAAAGAAAACACAAAATGCAAAAATGTCCTAACCCAAAACATCCAGGAAATCCAGGACACAATGAGAAAAACAAACGTAGGATGATGGATATACAAGAGAATGAAGACTTCCAACTTAAAGGGCTAGTAAATATGTACAACAAAAATATAGAAGAAAACTTCCCTAACCTAAAGAAAGAGATGCCCATGAACATACAAGAAGCCTATAGAACTCCAAATAGACTGGGTCAGAAAAGTAATTCCTCCTGCCACATAATAGTCAAAACACCAAATGCATAAAACAAAGAAAAAATATTAAAAACAGTGAGGGAAAAAGGTCAAGTAACATATAAAGGCAGACCTATCAGAATTATACCAGACTTCTCACCAGAGACTATGAAAGCCAAAAGATCCTGGGTTGATGTTATACAGACCCTACAAGAACACAAATGCCAGCCCAGGCTAGTATACCCAGCAAACCTCTCAATTACCATAGATGAAGAAACCAAAGTATTCCAATTTGCAAATTCATCTCAAATAACAAAAAACCTAGGATAGTGAAAACTATTCTCAACAATAAAGGAATCTCTGGTGGAATTACTATCCCTGACCTTAGGCTATACTACAGAGCAATTGTGATAAAAACTGAATTGTGTTGGTACAGTGACAAACAGGTAGATCAATGGAATAGAATTGAAGACCCAAAAATGAACCCACACACCTATGGTTACTTGATGTTTGACAAAGGAGCTAAAACCATCCAGTGGAAAAAAGACAGCATTTTCAACAAATGGTGCTGACTCAACCGGCAGTTAGCACGTAGAAGAATGCAAATCGATCCATTCCTTTCTCCTTGTACAAAACTCAAATCCAAGTGGATCAGAGACCTCCACATCAAAGCAGATACATTAAAACTAATAGAAGAGAAAGTGGGGAAGAACCTGGAGCAAATAGGCACAGGGGAAAATTTCCTGAAGAGAACACTAATAGCTTCTGCTCTAAGATCAAGAATTGACAAATGGGACCTCATAAAGTTGCAAAGCTTCTGTAAGGCAAAAGACACTGTCAATAGGACAAAACGGCAACCAACAAATTGGGAAAAGATCTTTACCAACCCTATATCTGATAGAGGGCTAATATCCAAAGTATACAAAGAACTCAAGAAGTTAGACTCCAGAGAACCAAATAATCCTATTAAAAAATGGGGTACAGAGCTAAACAAAGAATTCTCAATTGAGGAACACCGAATGGCTGAGAAGCACCTAAAGAAATGTTCGACATCCTTAGTCATCAGGGAAATGCAAATCAAAACAACCCTGAGATTCCACCTCACACCAGTCAGAATGTCTAGGATAAAAAGTTTGGTGATAGCAAATGCTGAAGAGATTGTGGAAAAGAGGAACATTACTTCATTGCTGGTGGGATTGCAAACTGGTACAACCACTCTGGAAAGCAGTTTGGTGGTTCCTCAGGAAATTGGACATAGTACTATCAGAGGACCCAGCTATACCACTCCTGGGCATATACCCAGAAGATGCTCCAACATGTAATAAGGCCACATGCTCCACTATATTCATAGCAGTCTTACTTTTTTTTTTCATTGTAATAAGGCTGTATTTCAACGACCCTCACATCACCTAAGGATTTTACCTCCATTATAGCTAAGGTGAGAGTTGACAGTTCTGCTCCACCAAGAAATGAATTGTAGGCATGATTTTTGGATACAGACTTCCTGCTATGGCTAAAGCTATTTGAATTGTGTTGGTACAGTGACAAGCAGGTAGTGAGTGACTTTATTCTCATCCCACAGAGAACAGGTTACATTCATTTAAGAAATGGTGTGTGTATTAGGATAGTATATCCATAAAATCATTCACCAACTGTTTCAATGAACAATGGTTCTGCTTGGAGGGTCACACAGACATTAGGTGAGGGTAAGAATTTGGTTCATTAGCTGTGATAATTTGGAAAAGCATTAATCTCAGAGAAAGAGTAACTTATAAAGTCCTCTTCTTCAAACGATACAAGAGTTACAAACGTCAAGCAAAGCAGTTTCACTCTTTGTTGTTCTCTTACAAGCCACTTCCCTAGTTAATCATCTATGTTTCTTTTGGGGTGTATAAATACTTTTGAAATATATAAGCTGTTCTGAAAACCATAGTATAGTGAAAAACATGAAATAAACAATAGTACTAATAGAGAGGCTGAGATAGGAGAAGCAAGATTTCAAGACCCTTTTGTTGTACACAGCCAGACACTGTCATTAACCAATAAGCTGAAAGTGTATATAGATTGTACAATATTGGACCTATTTCTCCAATTACCAAATTAGAGAGACCATTGGATGACAATCAAAAAATTTCTAATTCCTCATATTTTTGGATTTCAATCAATTAGGATATGTTGGTAATATTAATTTTCATATTAGGATATTAAGAAAAGGTAATTGTACTTCCTGTTGTTTTTGTTGTAAGAGGTGGAATTAGATTTGTGTGGATTTGTTGAAACATTACTTTCCTGCTTCTTCTAGGGTGTAGTTTTGCTCCTTATTGTTGATGTTTTCCATCTATTATCGTTTGTAGGGCTGGATTTGTGGAAAGATATTGTGTAAATTTTGTTTTGTCATGGAATATCTTGTTTTCTCCATCTATGGTAATTGAGAGTTTTGCTGGATATAGCAGCCTGGGCTGGCATTTGTGTTCTTGTAGGGTCTGTATGACATCTGTCCAGGATCTTCTAGCTTTCATAGTGTCTGGTGAGAAGTCTGGCATAATAGGCCTGCCTTTGTATGTTACTTGCTTTTTTTCCTTTACTGCTTTTAAAATCCTTTCTTTGTTTAGTGCATTTGGTGTTTTGATTATTATGTGATGGGAGGAATTTCTCTTCTGGTCCAGTCTATTTGCAGTTCTATAGGCTTCTTTTATGTTCATGGACATCTCTTTCTTTAGGTTAGGAAAGTTTTCTTCTATAATTTCGTTGAAGATATTTACTGGCCCATTACATTGGGAATCTTCACTCTCTTCTATACCTATTATCCTTAGGTTTAGTCTTCTCATTGTGTCTTAGATTTCCTGGATAAATATCCAGGAAAACATCCAGGAGCTTTTTGCTTTTTGTGTTTTCTTTGAATGTTGTATCAATATTTTCTATGGTGTCTTCTGCCCCTGAGATTCTCTCTTCTATCTCTTGTATTCTGTTGGTGATGCTTGCATCTATGACTCCTGATTTCTTTCCTAGGTTTTGTATATCTAGGGTTGTCTCTCTTTCTGATTTCTTTATTGTTTCTATTTTGATTTTTAGATTCTAGATGGTTTTGCTCATTTCCTTCTCCTGTTTGATTGTATTTTCCTGTAGTTCTTTAAGGGATTTTTGTGTTTCCTTTTGAAGGACTTCTAGCTGTTTACCTGTGTTCTCCTGTATTTCTTTGAGGGTGCTATTTATGTCTTTCTTAAAGTCCTGTATCATCACCATGAGAAGTGATTTTATATCTGAATCTTGCTTTTCCAGTGTAATGGTGTGTCCAGGACTTGCTATGCTGGGAGAATTGGGTTCTGATGATATCAAGTAACCTTTGTCCCCCAGACATCTGGTTATCTCTAGTGCTACCTTCCCTTGCTAAATCTGACTGGAGCCTGTCCTTCCTGTGATCCTGGTTGTGCCAGAACTCCTCAGAGTCTAGCTGCCTCTGTGATCCTGTAATTCTGGGATCCTGTGATCCTGGGCTTATTAGAGTACCTGGGAGTAGAACTTCCTCGTGGTGTTGTGGGACTGGCTGAGGAGCTTGTGCCCAAGGTCTGCTCAGAACACCAGCCCAGAGAGACCAGAAGGAACCAGTACCACTGTTCTGGTAGTGTTCCTGGGTACCTGGTCCCATGGTCCCAGCTACTTCCGGTGTTGGGAAAGATGTTTGATCCTCCTCACCTCTGATCCTGGGTGTGTCAGATCGCCTGGGATTGGAGCTTTCTCTGGGTGTAGTGGGACTAGCTCTGGAGCTTTTGCCCAAAGTCTGCTCAGGACACCAGCCCAGAGAGACCAGAAGGGCAGCCTTACTTTTAATAGCCAGAAACTGGAAACAACCCAGATGTCCTGAAGACAAGGGAATGGATTTAAAAATATGGTTCATTTATATAAAGGAGTACTACTTATCTATTAAAAACAATGAATTTATGAAATTCTTAGGGAAACAGATGGATCTGGAGAATATCATCCTGAGTGAGGTAACCCAATCACAAAAGTACACACATGGTATACACTCTCTGATAAGTGGATATTAGCCCAAAAGATCAGAATTCACAAAGTACAATCCACAAACCCCAGGAAACTCAAGAAGAAGGATGACCAAAGTGTGGATACTTTGTTCCTTCTTAAAAGGAGTTGCAGAGACAAACTATGGAGCAGATACTGAAGGAAGGACAATCCAGAGGCTGCTCCACCTGGGAATTCTTCCCATATTCAATCATCAAATCCAGACACTATTGTTGATGCCAGCAAGAGCTGACTGACAGGAGTCTCCTGAGAGGCTCTGACAGTGCTCGACTAATACAGAAGTAGAGGCTTTCGCCAGCCATTGGACTGAGTACAGGGTCTCCAGTGAAGGAGCTAGAGAAAGGACTCAAGAAGCTGAAGGGTTTGCAGCCTTGTAGGACGAACATCACTATGAACTAACTAGTGCCCTCAGAGCTCCCAGGAAGTAAGCCACCAACCAAAGAGTACAGAGGGTGGGACTTATGACTCCAGTTGCATATGTAGCAGAGGATGGCCTAGTTGGTCATCAATGGGAGGAGAGGCCCTTGGCCCTGTGAAGGCTCTATGCCTCAGTGTAGGGGAATGCCAGGGCCAGGAAGCATCAGAGGGTGGGTTAGTGAGCAGGGGGAGGGGGAAGGGAACAGGGTTTTTGTTTTTGTGTTTGTTTTTAATTTAATTTTATTTTCTTTTGTATTTTCGGAGGGGAAACTGGGAAAGGAGATATCATATGACATGTAAGTAAAGAAAATATCTAATAAAAAACAGATGAACATGGAGGCATATGCATGCAGGCACGAAACTCAAAAAGCAGAGGCAGAAGGAGTATAAATTCAAGGTCAACCTATGCCTCATAATTAACAAACATCATCAACAACAAAAATCCAAAAACCGAACAACTAAAAGTGCTACAAAATCCACCAGTCAACTAATCTACTTAATACCACTTAAGTAATGCTTCCCAGATTTATCAGAGAAACATGAGCCTACAAATGAGAACATCCTCCAGATGGCGATGTACTATGGGTTCTCTGCTACATACCATTTGCCTAAAGGAGGCACTAAACCCTAGGGATTGTGCTTCTTTCACTATGTTTCCAGTGGCAGAAGCAGACCAATGAACTAAGAGATGCAGGTGGTGCTGTCATGGAGACTGTTCTGTTTGAGAAGCCTGTGTGCATATGGGGACCCTTCCACTGTAAGGAACAGAGCCTGAGAATGAGGGACTGGATTGTTAGGACTTCTGTGATAAGGATTGGCTTTGAAGAGAAGGAGCCTGCTGGCTAGCTCCAGAAGTAACCCTGAGGGGAGTGAGCAGAGGAAATGTAAGGAGGGGCCTCAGAGAAGCAGGCACAACACAGAGGATGTAATCCTGAATGCTGTAATTCTGAGCTGAAAGATGCCAGGGTAGGTCTATTATCTACATAGGGCCCTTTGTTAAATATATATGGGATGAACCATTGGAAGGCAAGCTAAGAACATTAGGAAGCTTTTGCCCAAATGTTGTAAGAGGCTACAATGGCTGGGCCCAGACTGTTGACAGTAGAGGTAATAAGAAGGAATTTGATTTGGTTACTACTTTTAAAGTTGAATTGATGGAGTTTGCCGATGCGTTGGGATCATGGATCCAGATATAATGAGCACAGATACTGTGAAGTCCTGAGTGCAATCCTCTGTGATTGACAGGAGACAGCATGGCATAGATGCTGTGGAAGTTATGAATGCAATACAGTTATACCATAATGCTCAGCAATCACATGTCAGCACGGAGAACCCCACAGAGTGATTGTTGTAATTGCAGCCTGTGTCATAATTCCTAATGCATGGAAGTGACCAAGATGCTCATCAGCTGGGAATAGAGAAAGAAGCCATTTTCCACCCAGAAGCTGGAAAGAACAAGACTCAGCAATAGACGAAAAATCAATTACGAAGTCAATGAAGCACATCTGTAAAGGTACTATATGATCCCAAATATCCGAACTTCTAGAAAAGGCAAAACTATGTCGGTAGTAAAAGATTATTAGCTCCCATGGTTCAACAAAGAGGAGGGGTGAGCAGAGAGAACTCTGAGGGCAGAGAAGCTAGGCTGGCTGTATGTGAGGTGAGGTTGGAGTCTTACTATTTCACACCTCAGCAAACCTATGACCCAAAGAGAAAGAAACCCTCAGATGAACTACACACCTTGTGGTTATAAGTGCTCTGTTCAGGTCACACAGCTGGTTAAGTCAATATATGTTAGTCAAAATGAATGTCACACTCAGATGGGGAATACTGACAATAAGGGAGGCTGAGCATTTAGGAGAAATCTTTTGGCCTGAAACTGCTTTGAAAAACTATGTTTAAATATAAGTATAGTATATTACTACTACTACTATACATATACTACTATATGCACTTCTATACTATATATACTATATATGGTATACTACAGTATACTACTATATGTATATAGTACTATTGTACTTAATATATATATACTATATACATAGTATACATACTAGTACTACTACAGTACTATACTCCTGTGTATATTAGTACTGTAGTTTACTATTGTACTAAATATATATAATACTATATTAGTAATAGTAGTAATATATATGTATATATATTACTGTTAGAAGTTAAATTGAATTTGTACCTAAATCTGCACATATTTTTATGATGACTTAAAGTATTTTACATATACAGTGCAATGTCACCTTATTTGATGCTTGACGAGTACTGTTGTAAAGACCAAGCAAGTGTCAGGCAGACACAAGGGCCCCACCTTACAAGCCACATTCAAGTTGGACTTCCATCAGCCACCAGAGCAGCCTCTGCCTCACTGGTGTATGTCACCACCACAGATGCAACCTGCTTGCATTGTGAGGTGGGACCTTCTGACCCATTTTGGGTTCTGACTGTGATCACGATCTAAACTTGTGAATAAAGATCTGTGAGACTATATTGGGTATTGTTTTTCTCATTAGATGGAGATGTGTTTAGAAAAGGGAATAGTGGCCATACAAATAATTATCCTTAATTAAACAATACATATTGATTAAAAATTCAATCAAAGACATGGGTATTAGGAAAGGGAGGAGTTTGTTAAATGTCAAGTTCTTGCACTGCCTGAACCTGGGTTCGAGGAAGGCAGGGCTGAGAGAAGGAGGGGATTGTGTGTTCCCCAGCAAGGTCTGTGAAGCTTGCTTGGGTGCACAACCGCTGCAGGTGGGAATAATTTATCTTTTGTTTCAGTCCTGAATGCAGTCCAGGAGTCAGCTCTTTACAAAGTCTCTTCTCACTTACTGTGAAAATTGTGACCAGGTGCCCTCAGTCTGAGTAATGAAAAAACCTCCAGGGCAGCAAAAGCCCCTCCTTGAAAGACAATGACAAGCTTGTTATCAAAGAGGCCCAGGAGATGAGGACACACTAAACTATCTTTGCAAGGCAGAGTTTTCAGGTTTCCATCAACAGAGAAGGTTCTGCACTCCAGTTCCATGACCTTGCTCTAGGTACACTGGCTAGCGATCAGTCCCTCCTGTTCTGAGAGATGGCTTTAGACAGGTGGGTGCCTGGAGTAGGTGCGCCTCCTCAGGGTACCGAAGTGCTCCTGGTGGCTCTTTAGGTAGCATGGAGATCAGTGTTCCAGCAGCGCCTCACAATCTCCTTAAACAATGTGGCTTTACTGTCTGCAGGCTCTTCAGAGCTGAATTTTACCTAAGCAAATGAAGCCATCTGTCTACCCTAAAGTTTTCCTTTGTTCTGTAGTGTAGTGGTTTCATAGACAAATGAGAAAGTGTTCAGCTGCTTCAGGAGAAACAAGAAACCTTGCTTTCTTCCAACCCCTTCCACACCCCCTCACACCCCCTTCCTCCTCTCTTTTCATTTTTATCTTTAAAAGCAATAACTAATTTACAACTGAAAGGTAAAGAGAAGTCTGAAGAGTTTAAGGTGAGCAGGCTTATTAAAGAGCAAAGCTAGGATTTCAGTATTAGTTTTAAAATATTTTTTGCTCAAATATTTTGTTTGTTTTGCATATTCAAATTTTAAATTGTTGTACAACTTAAAAATACTAGGAAAAGCCTTTATGTTGCATCTCTTCCCTACCTGCCTTGCTCATGGGGGGACTCTAACCTCTAACCTCGTGCCAGCTCTACATCTCAGCTACACTCCTAGTCCAAACCTATTTAAAACCTTACTCACCAATAACTTTACAAATCAATACAAGGAAAATTAAACATGAAAGTAATTGTTTTCTGTGCTTTGCATGGCAAATCGAATGTTTATTTCCCAGGAATAACACACAGGTTAAAGAATGAGAACCTGACCTTGGGGTCCCCATGTAGAGCCTATGTCATTGGGGTCCTTATGGCTCCATTGTCAGGTACAAACAATATGATGTTAAAAAGGGCAGGCCCACTGAGTCCAAAATTGAATCTAGGCACAGTTAGACTACAGGTACACTTCTGACAGACAAAAGTCAGTGTGCCTCAGGAACTTGTAAAATGGGTTCTGGTTGACCAAAAGGAGTCATTTTCTTTACCTCTGGCAAAAAGGACATAATAGCTATCCAATTAGCATTTCAACTCCAGGACAGCGTCTTAGGCCTCACCTCCTCTCCCCAGCCCAAACCCCTCCAGGTCCCTCACTGGCTTTCTTCCTCACAGTTCCTCATCCTTATAACCTGACTACTCTCTGGGGTCCTGCTCCTGCTCTTCTTGCTGTGCTTTCTCTGTACTCTACTCCCCGCTCTCCCCCTACTCTCCCCTGTAGCGGATAACCCCGGCCATGTCTAGTCTGCTGGTCACGTTCAGTCCAGTTCTTACTCTCTCCACTGTGGACTCTTCCAGATACCTCTGGCTGTTCTCATACCTGTAATAAATCCTTCCCATACCGTGCATCAGTCATATTGTTAGTTTATTCATCCATAAGTTGAATGGAGGAGGCAGTGGCAGTACTAGCCAAATGAAAAGCAAGAGTGGGCTTTGCCCCTAGGCGTGACTAGGGCTTGCTGATGCTGGGGGGTGGGTACCCTGCCCCTGACTCCCCTCCGGGCGATGGTGCCTGAGGACGCTTCCATCCCCATACCAACGCTGGTCCCCAACCCAAGGCCGCTTTCCTCCCACTCCCACTCCCACTCCTCCCACCCCCACCCGCGGACCAGCACCGGAAGGAAGTAGGGCAAGGCCATAAGTAAGTGTACTTGGAAGTTAGAGTCTAGAGAGTGGCTGGGAGGAAAGAGACTGTAGAAACCTGAGGAAAACTTGCCTGTCTGCCCATTGCTGCTCTTCCAGGTCTGCAAATGAAGAGCCCTGAAAAGAAGTGAAGAAAGTCAAAAACTCAGGGTCCCGCATACTTACATCTGAGGGAGTTTGCCCCACCCCTCACCCCCATGGTGGATCTTCTGGTCACTTCTAACCTTTTTGAGGATGACTTCGGAGTCCTAAGGTGGGGGGGACTTAGGCCCCCAGTTCCTCGGCAGTCCAGTGCCCTTTGGAGGCTTTCGTGTACAGGGGGGCACGGTGGGCCAGGTACCTCCAGGCTATGGCACTGGAGGAGGAGGGGTCCCCAGTCACTTCGACGGCAGCCCCCTCCTTTTTCTCCCAACCCTATGGGTCCAGCCTTTAATATGCCTCCTCAGGGATCTAGCTACCCGCCCCCGGGCAACATGAACTTTTCCAGTCAACCCTTCAACCAGTATCTAGGCCAAAACTTTAGTCCACCTGGTGGGCAGATGAGGCTAGGCCCAGTGGGGGGATCTCGCCTACCATGGGACAACCTCCTAGAGAGGAGCTGGGTCCTCCTCCTCTCCAATGCTTTACCCAACCAGGAGCACCTTTTGGTCCTTCTCTTCAGAGACCTGGTCAGGGACTCCCCAGCCTGCCTCCCAACACAAGTCCTTTCCCTGGTCCAGACCCTGGATTTCCTGGCCCTGGTGGTGAGGATGGTGGGAAGCCCTTGAACCCACTGCTTTTCTCCAGGAGCTCAGGCTCCCCCACTGCTGCTGTTAATGGGAATCAGCCCAGTTTCCGCATCCCCCCCCCCCCCAACAGCAGCAGCAGCGGTCGAAGTGGGGGCACTCCAGATGCCAACAGTCTGGCACCCCCTGGCAAGGCAGGTGGAGGCTCAGGGCTCCAGCCTTCCTTAGAGCGGGTGTACCCTTGTGGTGCTTGAGCCTCTTGCCAGAAGTGCACCAGCATGACTGAGAGTGCCTAAGGCTTGCTGACCACCGAGGCGGCTGCCGTCTGGGCCTGTGGTCTCTGCCTCAAGACCAAGGAGATCCAGTCTGTCTATATCCGAGAGGACATGGGCCAGTTGGTGGCTGCTAACAATGGGTGACTCTAGTGCCATGGCCTGGGGAAGTGTAATCATGCTCCTACAGAGTAGCTCTCGCTCCTTGTCTTCCACTGTCCCATCCCCATGGTTCCTAGAAGCAGAAAAGGAACTGAGGCGGGCAGGCAGGCAGAAAAGTCTGGGTTGCTTGTCTTGTTGTTGTTGTTGTTGTTATTGTTTCTGGGAACTTGTGCACTGAGTATCTTCAGAGATCCAGGAAACTAAAGCCTTGTTGAGCAGAGCCATTCCAAGAGTGGAACTAGAGACTGCAAGAGAAAAGTCACTTTATGCCTGGTGGTGGTGGCGCACGCCTTTAATCCCAGCACTTGGGAGGTAGAGGCAGGCGGATTTCTGAGTTCGAGGCCAGCCTGGTCTACAGAGTTTGCTCCAAGACAGCCAGGGCTACACAGAGAAACCCTGTCTTGAAAAACAGAAAAACAAAAAACAAAAAACCAAAAAGAGATGTTATTAGAAATTAATTCCCTTTGAAATTTAGTTTATTTGATAACATGCACAAGCACAAGCTGGTAGTATTAGTTCATGACTGTAGAATAATTGTATAGAAAAATGTTGTTACTGAAGTGCCTTTTGCTAGGTATGGTTGCAACCACTTGTAATTCTGGTACTCTAAAGTAGAGACAGGAGGGCTGAGAGTCCCAGGCTGGCCTGGGATTTGTGACAGCAACTTTGACTCTTGATCTCCCTGAAATAAATTACTCCTGGACACACCCACATTTAATTGGCTGCTTAAAGGTTTAGGTGTCAAACCTCTGTGTCAACTAAAAATGACAGAGGTGATTTGACATCTTTTCTAAAATTATTTAAATTTGTCAACTTTCTAAGGAAAGAAGAATTTTTAATGAGATTTTTTGAATTCACCTAGAAATCTTCATTCTAAAGTTTGTTTATAGTTTGTGTGTGTGTACATGTGTGTGTGTGTGTGTGTGTGTGCACGTGTGTATGTGTGTATGTGTGCAGATTCACGTGGAAGCCAGAGGACAATCCCAGGAGTTCATCAGGTGCCACAGCAATGCTTTTTTGAGATAGGGATTTTTCATTGGCTTGAAACTTGCTAAATAAACTCGTGATGCTAGCTGTATTGGAGGGTTAAGGATCTACATGTTCTGCCTACTCAGTCCTGAGATTACAAGTGCATATTAGCATACCTAGGTTTCTATGTAGGTTCAGTGGTCTTGAACCTAGGAACATTACCAAGAAAGCTATCTCTCCAGCCCCATGTTAACAGTTTTATATGCTGGATATGAAAAATTACTGTCTGGACAGAGTACTTTTATACTCTATTAATATTTACAAATTATGTTTTGTATCTTTATTGAGTTTGCTCTTGAATATTGATTCTTTAGTGTTCTACTGTGTAGATGTACTATGATATAGTTTAAATCTGTTTGATCTTATTCTTTACTCTGAAAATGTCTGTGTGGAAGATGTAGGGTAGGGGTGGACATGTAGTTAAGAGGGAGGAGAATGCCTGCCTGGCACATATAGGGCTCTGAGTTTTATCTTCAGCACTTCAAAGGAAAATTATGTATGATTTACCAAATATTTTGCATATTAATCATATTCTCTAGGTGAGTTACATGCCCACATTATCATTAGTTCCAGAGGAAAGCTGAAATGTGTAGGGAAGGAGTCTGGAAAAGTCAAGGTAAGAGTTTATGAGATTTGAGTCGAACAGCTAACAGAATCAATATCCTGGTCGTGCATAAATTTGTAACCTGGAGCAATGGTTCCTGCTTCTTTTAGCCATTTAAATCTTGCTGTGAGCACAGTACTATGGAGCATTCAGTAAGCAGAATCTTGAGTTCTGAATCAGTCTCAGATGCTATATTATATTCTGACCCTATCATCTCACACTTCTTATTTATATGATTATTTATTCCACATGTACATGTTGAGCCCAAACACAAGAAGCACTTTTTGCACTTCTTCCCTTTAATGTGAAATTGGCTTGGCCTGAAGAGTGTGACAATGCAGCATCTTAACAATTTCAGAGACACTTGAACTAATTCATTAGCTAAATGAGCTAGGGACAGTTGTACCAAGTTTATCCCAGTGGTAAAATAGTTTTTATTCTACCACATCAGATACATTCTTTAAGTGTAACTCATCTAGTTATCCCATGTTACATTTCACACTTTCTTTAAAATTTGACCATTTAAAGACATTTCTATTAATTAGTCATTAAAAAATTCTCTTGAATCAAGAACAGAAGATGTTAAAGGCTCCATGAAAAATTTAAATTTTATATTAATTAATAAAGAATTTAATTAATGTATATGAGTATTTTGTCTACATGTATGCTTATGCACCATGTGCACCCTAGTGCTTTGTAGAAGCCAGAAGAGGTTCTTAGATCCCGCTGGAACTGTAGTTACCTGTGACTGTGAAGCACTGGGGGGTGCTCAGAATTAAACTTCAGTCCTCTGAAAGAGTAGCCAGTGCTATCTCTGCAGCCCCTTTAAGCACTGAGTTTAACATTTGTTTCCCTGCATACACTGGAATTTTCCTTGCCATCCATATGGCTGGAAGGGCAACTGTGTGCATGGAAACAGATGCAAAGCTGCCCATGCAAAGCTGCCCAGCGCTGCTGGGACCCTGTTCTGCTGATTTGACTATTCTTTGCATTTTTCTTTTTCCTTGTTCTGGCTTCCTAATGCACTTGGGTCCCAGATAAGTTTCAAAGGTGTTGGCTCTCCTTGAAGGATCACTCCTTGAGTATAAAATAACAATTCAGTTATGCACATAACAATTCTAATCTAATAGATGCTCTAGACAGCATTCAGAATTTTAAGCCACATTTCAAAAATGTTTTTTTTTAAGTTTTTTATTAGATATTTTCTTTATTTACATGTAAATTTCTCTATTCCCAGTTTCCCCTCCAAAAAACAAAGAAACAAGCAAACCCAACAAAAACAAACCCCTGTTGCCTCCCCTCTCCCCATGCCTGCCACCCCACCCTCTCCCACTTATTGGCCCTGGCATTCCCCTACACTGGGGCACAGAACTTTCACAGGGCCGAGCTCCTCTCCTCCTATTGATGATCAAATTGCAATCCTCTACTATACACATGCTGCCAGAACAATCAGACCCATCCATGTGCAGTCCTTGGTTGGTGGTTGTAGGTTGGGTACTGATTCGAATTCTGACAAGAAGTTATAAAATTTGAGCTTTAAAGTTTTGCATCCTGTTACTTTTCTGATTATTGCTTGAAACACCCAAAAGATAGTTTCATGAGCCAGGCAGTGGTAGCTCATGCCTTTGATTCCAGCCCTTGGGATGCAGAGGCAGGTGGATTTCTGAGTTTGAGGCCAGCCTGGTCTATAGAGTGAGTTCCAGGACAGCCAGGACAGCACGGAGAAACCCTGTCTTGAAAAACCAAAAAAAAAAAAAAAAAGATAGTTTCTAATCTGGTTGTTTTTAAATAGGGTCCTGCTTTGGTTCTTGCTCCCTCTGTTCCTAGAAAAGCAGAGTGCTGGCATTTGGTTACAGGCAAGAATGCTGCCCAGAGCTAGTATCAAACTGCTTGATTATAAAGCTGGCCATCATCACCTGTCCCAAAGTTTTAGAATACCTCGATATTATTCTTCTCCAGACTTCATGAACAGGAAAAATTGGAAATTATGACTGAATATAGAGGAAAATACATCATTGTATTTTTGGCCAACAAATCTTGCTTTTTGATGAGAATATGCCTGCACAGGAATAATATCATTAATGGCTCGGTTCATTCTGCCAGTTTCTTGGAAACTACTTCTTCTAAACATTGCTTGACATTGAGAGCTCTCTTGAACAGCTTGGATCTCACAAGCTGGTGCCAGGATTTTCATACCTTCCAACTTGTTTGTTATCACTATTGAATTAAGTCAAAATTTCTAAGAACTACCTGAAAAGTGAATTTGACACAACTTTGATAGTTGTTCTGGAAAAGCAGTCTTAGGTCCTTAAAAAAAGTAAAAACAATCAGTTAATACTACTAGAGGCAGAGATAAATATTTGCCACTTAGTTCCATTATTGACAATGAGAAATATGAGTGGGCTTTGAAACAATAAAGAGAATACTTACCTTGAACTTTTTCCACAAAGAAACTGCTTATCCAGTCTGATCAATTTGGACTGCAGCTAAGAATCTCTACTGACATAGTCAAATTTCTTGGCAGTCTGAAGCTTTTATACAACAGGAATTTCTTTATACTTTTTTCTCTGTCTTTCAGATATTTACTTAACTGTATAACAACAGTGGCCCTTTCTAAGGACAAGAGAGGAAGGGATTTCTCATTGACCTAGTGTGTCATATTGAAAAGTAGCTTGAGAAATACCGAACTCAAGGACATTATAATGCTAGGGACTGTTTTTGTTTGTTTGACTTTTGTTTTGTTTTTCATGAATATAAATTTCTAAAAAACAAAAACTTACCTTATTTATTTGAAACCCAAATATTTAAAGTTATATGTATATGTATACTACTGTTTTTTTTGTTTGTTTTTTGTTAGTGTTATTTTATTTTAAACAACAGCTTAATAAGAAGGTTAAAAAATGTCAGTTACTACACCAAAGAGGGCTTTGCCAGTAAACCTCTATGCTTCTCTGGAGGGAACTGCTCTGAAATTGATTGGTCTTCCTAGCATTACAGTTGTTTTCTTTCATTTCTCTTCTTGGGTTTCTGTTTGCTTTTGATTTCATTGAACCACAACTTTCTTTGATGAGTTAAGTGAAAATTGGGGTAAAGGTATCAAGTGTCAATTAAAATAGTCTTGGTGCCTCTATAAGGTGACAGATTATAATCTTTACAGGGTGATAAGAAAGTCAAAGAAAACATTTAATTTTTCACAAAGCCTATTACCTTAGTTGTGACTCAGCCTTACATAGAGATGTAAATTCAAACCACCTGCTCATAATAAATGAATCTGTGGATGTTAGCATGAAAGTTTTGAATATGAACAAATAGGAGAAAAGGAGAAGTCATTACAAGGACTAAAGTTGGAGTCATGTGGTTTCAAAGTTTGTGGAAAGATTTCTTCCCCATTTTTATGTTCTCTGCGCGTCAAGGTTTTACATGAGAGTTCTTCAGCCTTGTCCGACATTTCTCTTCAGCTTCATTGCAGCTGACTTCACAAGTAAGATTTATACAAATTTAAGAAACTATATATTTGGCTTTCAATTAAACTTTAGATTAAATATTTAATTGCTGTGGTTTTGCTGCTAAGAATTTTCCTCTTTCTGACTCATTTTTCTTCAGATACTGGTTGATGAAGATACTTTTGCAGCCTGAGTAAAAACTAGTCTTTCTTTTAATTGTTGGTTTGACTGTGTTTGGTGAGGATGCTCCCCCTGCGCTGACCGTGCTATGCTTGACTGGCTTGTGGTTTCTTTGAAAGGGAACATGCTGTATATTTCATTGTCTAAAGTTTCAATGTTCTTTAAGATCAATAAGCAGCCTAGGTAAGAGCAGCGGGTGTCTATTCAAGCCTGTTTCTATTGCTGCAGTGCTTGGTCTGGATGAGGATAAGAGAGTACATGGATAGCTTCTTGTTAATCTTACAGAGTTCTGGAAAAATAGATATTTTTCCAAATCCCAATGAGTCACTCTGCCCTGATGACTCTGTGTTACTCACCATCACAGCTGCCATTAGATTACTAAAAGTCTAGGCTCATGCACAAAGATGTATCTCCCAGGTACTGGTCCCTTTTCCCACTTCCTCCAGAACCAGCTGTGAGCCCTCTGATTGTCTCTTTTCTACTCATGTCGTCAGCATCTTACGGATATGTTTTCAGTTGCTCATCTGACACTAAGGACCTCTGGGGACAAGTATCTTGTTGCCTAGGTGTGCAAAGGTGCTTCCTTCTCTAAGTCATCCTGACATAATTGACAGAGAGCGTTCTTGCTAGGCCAGTGAAGTAAACAGTGATCTGTGAAAGATGATTGCTCCTTTTTGGCTCCATAAAAAAACTCTTATGCTGTGAATTCTGCTTATCAATTTACTGGTTCACATGACATTATACCTCACTATACATGAAGAATCTATCACAAAACATATTCTATCTTCTATTCTTTGTTCAAATGAAAGCGTGCTAATTAACTATATTGAAACACAAACTACAAATTCTGTTGATAAAGATTATGTGATGATTCCCAATATTGACTATAAGAAAACCTTAAATATACTCATACTGCATTTGCTATGGGAGTGTTATATTAATGGGTAGCTGGATTCAGGTGTTTCAATGTATTCATGTTTATTTGGATTATAAGAGATAGCACAAATTCAGCCTTTTCAAACATCTTTCACAAAGTAAATATATAGCATGTGCCCTTTCAAAATAACCATGGTCCAATGAAAAAATCCATCTCTCCCCTTTTCTTAAAATAAGCTTAAAAATAATTTTATTTACCTATATAGGTGGGTTCTTAAGGCATAATATAGTGTTAACTATGTGTAATGGCTTGAACAGAGGTGTGATGATCATCAGTCAAATAAATCACAGTTGCTCTATTAACAACATCAACCACTGTAAGAGCTAATTTGAATTAAAATAACAGTAAGAAAGATATGACCCCTTGCAATGAAGGAAACAAGATACTCTAGGAATTAGAATGAAAAATGAAGAGAAAAGATATAGAGAAAAGAAAAGAAAGGCATGGGGTTTGTGATTTCAAAATGCCATGCTAATGTATTTCCAGCCCTGCACTGCAGGCATTAAGCGCTTTCTTGCAATACCCTGGTCTCTGTAGTAGGTAGCAGGGTTGATTGCTGGGTGATGCTGATGATTACTTCTCTTCTCGTAGCATGCAGAGGTTCAATCCTATTTCCTGATTGCTTTTCTATCAGATTCAAAGTATCTGGTCATATTTTAAGTGAGGATAAGGGTATTTTAATGAATGCAGCTGAAATTTTTAGTGGCTGGAATTAAAAAAAAAATGTGTTGTCAGTAAAATGTTTTGACTTACTCGTGGTCTGCCTAAAATGCAGATACTTACAGCAGACACCTATGTTTGAGCTGTTGCCTTCTCTTGGCAGCTGACAAAACAATGAGAGCAGAACCAGAAGTTTCTGAAGACTGACCACCAAAGATTTTCCTCACTTTAGCCATTAAGTTCTTTAAGTAGTGTACGCAAAACATCTATACATGTATTCTTGTGGATGAACAAATGAGTACATAAATCCTCACTATGTACTTAAAAAAATAAGTGAGGACTGGAGAGATGACTCAGTGATTAAGAGTATTGGCTCTCCTATTTAGGATGTCTCCATCAAAACCTTCCCCTCACAGCTCAGGGAACACAGGGGAAGAGGAGGCAGAAAGAGTGCAAGAATCAGGGGAGATGGAGAATGCCAAGAAAACAAGACTCTCTAAATCAACATGGTAATAACTCATATGAACTCACAGAGACTAAAGCAGCATGCAAAGCCCCTGCATGGGTGTGTTCCAGGTCCGCTGTGCATACATGATGACTCTATGTACGTATGTATATATATGAGTATATGATATATATCCTTGTTTTTTTTTTTTTTTTTTTTTTTTTTTTTTTTTTTTTTTTGGTTTTTTTTCAAGACAGGGTTTCTCTGTGTTGTCTGGGCTGTCCTAGAACTCACTCTGTAGACCAGGCTGGCCTCGAACTCAGAAATCTGCCTGCCTCTGCCTCTCAAGTTCTGGGATTAAAGTTGTGCACCACCACCGCCCGGCTCTGATATATTCTTAAGGCAAAAAGGGGAACATTCTAACCAGCTAAGGTACAGACCCTTCTGAGTTTGTAAGGAGTTTAGATATTAACTTGCTTATTTGCCAAGCACATTCTTTTCAATTCACTACAAGTACTCTTCACATGTCCTTCTGCATGACATTAGTATGTCAGATGCACTGCTAGAGCAGGATTTTCCAACTGTTTCCTGTGTTAAGTGCTTTTATCATCTATAGATTGTAACACCAG
The DNA here is from genome assembly GCF_008632895.1 of Mastomys coucha. Lineage (NCBI taxonomy): Eukaryota > Metazoa > Chordata > Mammalia > Rodentia > Muridae > Mastomys > Mastomys coucha. The sequence goes on from NW_022196896.1 coordinate 36,029,442, forward strand.
ACATGAGCTTCCCACGAGAAGAAAAGAAACAGCTTATATTTTTGTGTTTTTAGTACTTGGCATAGATTTTGTCTCACTCTATCTTTGGTAAATATTTGCTAATTACAATATGCTAGTCCCTCGAAGGACATCAGGGCCACAATAGTCACATGATAGCTTCAATTTGCCAAATATCTAGGACGTGCCATGAGACCAATAGGAACAGTTAACTCAAAACATAGTCCTCTAGATAGAGCAGAGAAAGAGCACATAGTTGCCAAGAGGTCCTGGAAAAGGAGGACTCTATACTGATAGCTGAAGGGTATGTGTAGAAGTCAAATTAGGTGAAAGTAGATCTACTTTCATCCAGAATGAAGATCCAAGGTGGAGGGGGGGAGGTGCTAGGTAGTTTTAAGGCATGTGTTTTCTGACTGCCCACTGTGCCTAGCTCTGGGGAATAAACAATGCTATTCTGAAGCCATGACAAAATACTCAACAGAAACAACTTCAAAAGGATTTGATTTGGCACAGAAGGTTTAGTCCATATATGTATGGCTCCAATCACTCTGAAATCATGGCAAGAGGAACTTGTCATCTATGTCTGCACTTCATTGTGGACGAGAGGGGAGGTGGGGGTAGAGGGTCAAGAAGATATATATACGTTTATATATATACATATATATATATCTTCACACACACACACACACACACACACACACACACACACACACACACACACACACCCAAATCTCCCAGGAACAAGATACATTCAAGAACCCACTCCTAGGCCTAGTGATCTACTTCCTCTGGTTATGTTCTATCTCCTAGAGTTTTTCACTTCTTCCTCAAATAAAAACAACACTGGAATCATATATTCAATAATTGGCCTGTGGGGAATGCTTCATATTCAAAACAAGTTTAGAGTCAATAGCAACCAAGTTTACAAGAAGATAGAGAAATAAATAGGAGACTTCACATGTAAAGAAAGATGAAAGCTTGTAAATCAAACAATGGAGACTAAAGTATGTAATTATCTCAAAACAATGAAGATATAAAATAATGATTTAGTTAACTAAACAAGAAGAAGGAGAAAGGAGACAGAGTAATTATATTGTGCAAACTTTTTCTTTCGTGTTTGGGGTCAATAGGAACAATCTTTTAGATTATTATTTAGAAATAATAAACTAGAAAATAAAGAAATAGAACTGAAACATGCATTTTTAAAACGTTAAAACAATGACCACTAGAGAAACCAAAGTCACATTAAGCAAGCCAATATGTGGAGGAAGAGAAAGTCATTAGTTGGTAGAATGCCAGAAAACAGTGTCCAGAGCAGTGCTTTCTTTCCACCTCTGTATCCTGGCACTACAGGAAATTCAACTTCACAAGCTGTGAGGAAATGGCGATTCTTGTCCAATGTAAGCAGTTGAGTCTGTCAACAAAAGGTAACATTCCTTTGATACTGAGCCTTTCTGGTGTGGCAGCAGATAGAATGGGTCCAAGGTACAAAGTTGTTCTTCCAACTAGAGGCTTGCTGCTTCCAAGGCCACATTATTCAAATTTGTTCTGGTTAAGCAGTATCAGGTCTGCCCTGATCTTCTTGTGAACAGAAACAAGGCTTATAGAATCTGATCGTACACAGATGGCTTCTCTTTTGTGTAAGTAGAATGCCTTCTCATGATACAGTAAGTAACTGAGTACTTAAAGTCCTTCAGTAGCATTCTTTTTTATTTTAAACTTATTTTGGGATTAATGTTGCCAGATAAATCTCAAGACACCAAGCTGGGCGGTGGTGGTGCTTGCCTTTAATCCCAGCACTTGGGAGGCAGAGGCAGGTGGATTTCTGAGTTCAAGGCCAGCCTGGTCTACAGAGTGAGTTCCAGGACAGCTAGGGCTTCAATAGGACACTCGGTTACATTCAAATTTCAGACTGAAAATCATTTTTAGTTGATGTTTCTTGCAAAGTATAGGACATATAGTTAAAATTAACATTATTTGTCTGAAATTCAAGTATAATTGGTTGTCATATACTTTTATTTGTAAAATTTGGCAAATTTATTTGGAGACAAAAAGAGCTATGTCTTCATAGGTTAAATGGACCTAGCCGAAGTCTACATCATGTTCCAACCAAATACTGCAGAACACACACCAACCCATGGAACGTCCTCTAAAATATATAAGACACAAAGATACATCTATCTTAAAAACAGAAAGTATGGAAATATTTGAAATAATTTGTCGCATTGCCTGACCATGGTAGAATGAAACTTAGAAATCAAAAGCCAGACAATTTGTTTAACATACACAAGCTCATGGAGATTAACCAACACATTGTTGCATCAAGTGGTCATCAATTCAATAAAATAAGTAAGTGGGTCATCAATTAAATAAAAGAGGATATTGAAAGTGTCCTGGAATCTAATGAAAATAAAAACACATCAGACCAAAACCTATGGTAGGATACAATGGAAGTAGCTGTAACAAGGACCCTTATAGAAACAAGGGCCAACATAAAACAGAATCGGATATCTCAAATAAAAATCATAATAATGTTTTACCTAAAGCCTATACGAAACAAGGGGAAACAAGACCTCAAACAATAGGCAGAAACAAGCAAGATCAGGGCAGAAACAAGTGAAAATGGCAATGAGTAAAGCAATATAATGAAACAGAGATGGTTGTTTGACAAGATAAACAAGACTGGCAAATATTTAGCTAAACTAACCAAAAGAAAAAGAAAAAAAAAAAAACCAGATTAACAAAGTCAGAGATGAAAAGGGAGCCATCATGTCAGATATCAATGAAATTTAAAACATCATTAAGATATGCCTCAAGAACATATATATCATTAAATTCTAATAGAAAAGGATATAAATAACCCTACAATCCACAACTGAGCTTTAAGAAATTAAAAACATTTCTGCACAGTGAAGAAAACAGAAAAGAAAACAAAGCACAGCAAAGAAAACAGAGACAGCCTACAGAAAAGGAGAAAATTTTTTCTAGGATACAGAGAATTGTTATCTAGGATATACAAGTAAATAAACAACAAGAAATTAGACATCTGATCAAGAAATAGTCTAGTAAAATGGATAGAAAGGTCTCAAAGTGCAAAGTGCAAATAACCATTAAACACATGAAAATCTATTCAATTCTCTAGCCATCACAGCCATTGAAATTAAAACTATATTTACATTTTATTTTATCCCAGTCAGGATGGCAGTCATAAGAAAAGAAAGCATAACAAATACTGGCTAGATGTGGGAGGAGGAACCCTTAGACATCTGTTTGTGAAGATATAAACTAGTCTAGCCACTATGGAAATCTGTATGGTGGGTCATCAAAAATTAAATATCGATCTAATATATGATAAACCACACCATATCTGGCCATTAACCTAACAAGTCACCAAGTCAACACAGCACAGATATTTGCACATCAACTCTTGTTGAAGTACCATTCACAGTAGGGAAACCAGCTTAGCTGTTTGTGCTGATTGGTTTCTTGTCAGCTTGACACAAACTAGTGTATTCTTGGAAGAGGGAATTTTATTTGTGGGATTTCTTTCATCAGATTGTGAATAGGTGAGTGGGTTGTTTTTTCTGATTAATGACTAATATGGGAGGGCCCAGCTCACTGTAAGTAGTGCCACCCCTGGGCAAGGTGGATGACATAAGAAAGCAAGCTGAGCAAGACATGGGAAGGAAGCAATACTATTGCTTTGTTCTGCTTCAGTTTCTGCCTCCAAGTTCCTACCTTGGCTTTTCCCCATGATGGACTGTAATCTGGAAGCCAACCAACCCTTCCTTCCCCAAATCACTTTTGGCCATGGTATTTATCACAGCAACAAGAAAGAAACAAGAATAGTGTTCAGTGACAGAGCAATGGATAAAGACAGTGCAGCATATATACAGACTTTTTTGCATTCTGAAGAATGATGTTATGTTGTTTGCAGGAAAATCAAAATAAAACAACTGGAGAGAGTCATTTGGAGCAATTGGAGCCAGCCACAGAAAGGCAAGCATCATGAGTTCTCTCACCTGTGTCTCATAGAGTTTACACAGATACACAAAGTATGTGCATATGACATGGAAGAAAAAGCAACATTATTTACAGGAACCAAGATGACTAGTAGGAGGAGTAATGGCTGACAAATGGGAATGGTGGCTACACAGGGGGGTGCACTCAACTTTTGGTCCAGATGAAACACAATACTGTATATGTGTCACACATACATACAAGTACTTGTTATTAACAAAAGACAGATTTCCTCTTTTACAAACGTAGATAATATTTTTCTGAAGCTGATCAAAATTATGAAATGCCTTGAGAATGTATTTTCCTGGAAACAAAAGTACCTTGCATTATGTAATCTGAGCCAGTCTGCTGATCTTGGGGACTTTCCTATTCTTTTTCCTCTTATTTATTCCTCTTGGTTGAAATGATTCCATGGGTGGGGGAGTGATGTTTCTCACTTTTTCCAAGATACCGATCTAGTTGCAGCTTCACGGTTCCCCTCTTTGACACACTGGCTTTCTTATATAACAAATGAAAGCAGTAGAGTGGGCTTCATTCTTTTGGCTCCATTTTCTTATTTTCAGTAATGATCATGACAGTAGAATCCCCTGGAAAGCTGCATGGTCACTAGTGAGTGCTTGGCTTTGGATGAGGTTAGGTTTGAAAATGTCCTCCATAGGTCCATATCGGAAACTTGATTCCTGATGTGACAGTGTTGAAAGGTGGAGGAGTCTTGAAGAGGTGGGTGGGCCTTAGTAAGGTAATTAGGTCAGAGAAACTTGGGAGAGCTCATTAGTGTGTTTGGTGGCCCTGAGAAAGGGTGATAATGTGTTTGGTGTGTCCATGGGAGAGCTTGTTAGTGTGATTGGTGGTTGTGGGAGAGGCTCATAATGTGTTTGGTGTGTCCATGGGAGAGCTTGTTAGTGTGTTTGGTGGTTGTGGGAGAGGCTGTTAGTTTTAGCAGTTCTTTGATGAACTTCACTACTTCTCATTCCAGTACCAAGCTTTCCTATTTCTCTTGGCCACACTGGCTCTTAATGCTTTACCATTGACATTCATGGAGGTATGACAGGTCTTCAGCTCTTTTGCAGAATAATTTTTTTTTTTAACCAAACACATTGAACTTTACATTCCTTTACATTTCTGTTGCTGCTTCATTAACTTCTTCTCCACAGGGTTGTTTTGAAGATGAAGTAAAGTAATATATATTAAATTGCTTTGTGAACAACAAATTTAAGTACAAGGAAAGATAATTCTGTGGATCACATTAGGGCACCAAAAGACTTTTGTTGAAATTTACCTGAAGGAAAATTATTTTAATCATAAATCATAGCAATTCTAGGCACACAATTTGGGTTATATTTTGATAAAACTAAAACAAATAAATATTAAATACCTTGGTATTCTTTCTTATAACCTTTTTCATATTAGTATCTTTTTTTCAAAATATAAAGTTTCACTGGGGTATTTGGTATACTTTTACTATAGCAATTCTTATGGCCAAGGTGGTATGAGACAATATTTATATAGGCCTGAAAGAAAAATTGTGCTAGATTTTGGGACAAATAAGTGTGAGGTTAAATATTAAGAAGTTTTTTTTTATTAGATGTTTTCTTTATTTACAGTATCTCCTTTCCCAGGTTCCCATCCAAAAAATAAAATAAAATAAAATAAAATAAAAAAACAAAAACTAAAACAAATCCCTGTTCCTTCCCTACTCTCCCTGCTCACCACCCCAACCTCTCCTGTTTACTGGCCCTGGCATTCCTCTACATTGGGGTATAGAACCTTTACAGGGCCAAGGGCCTCTCCTCCCATTGATGACCAACTTGGCCATCCTCTGCTACATATGCTGCTGGAGCAATCAGTTCCACCATGTGTATTCTTTTGTTAGTGTTTTAGTCCCTGGGAGCTCTGAGGATACTAGTTAGTTCATATTGTTGTTTGTCCTACGGGGCTGCAAGCCCTTCAGCTCCTTGAGTCCTTTCTCTAGCTCCTTCATTGGGGATCCTGTACTCAGTCCAATGGATGGCTGTGAGCCTCTACTTCTGTATTAGTTGGGTGCTGTCAGAGCCTCTCAGGAGATAGCTATATCAGGCTCCTGTCAGCCAGCACAGTGGCATCTAGATTTGATGATTGAATATGGGAAGGATTCCCAGGTGGAACAGTCTCTGAATTGTCCTTCCTTAGTTTCTGCTGGCTGCCCTGCCTCTTCTGAGGCCTGTGTTTCCTGCTTGGTCCTATCTTAGAAGGTTACTGGAGAGAAAATGGAGATCTCACCTTGATGTCTAAGAATTTTAACTTTCAAAGTCAGAAAAGCTAGATAATGTCAGCAGGATTGTCTGTGGATTCAGACACAGCAAGCGGTAGAAGATTCAGTCTAGGAGTAATTTTTGTTTTCTGCCCTGGGGCTTCCAGGTTAGTCCTTCATGAGTTATAATTTTTAACCAATGAAACTTTGTTTTGAAGCTATCTTCTTTTTGTATCACTCACAGGGTTCCAAGCAGTCCTATTTTTACCAAAAGACATAGCTACACTTTTCTGATCTGAGAGGAGTGCTGGAGTCATGTGGTCACACACTTAATAAGCTCCAAGCTTCCCAGACACTCTCAGGCATCATTTGGTCCTATATCCACCTGTTTTTCTGACAGTTCAGGCCTCAATGTAAAGTGTGATATCAATGCCTGACAGTCATTTCATTGTAGAGATTAATCTTCACAGTATAATATGCTATCTTGTCCTCCTCTGTTGTTGTCTTCTCTAGTCTCCTCACATACTAAGAATTTTAAGATATGGTAGTGTCTTTAATTTCAGCAGAGGCAGGCAGATTTCTTAGTTCACAGCCAGCTGGTCTGGGGAGTGGGTTCCAGCAAACCCAGGACTTCACATAGAAAGTCTGTCTTGAAAAAACAAAACAAACAAACAAAAAACCAAATCAATTTAAGATACTCCAAATCTTTTAAGGCTAAAGTTTAATATTTGCTTACTAAAGTATACTGTTTTCTTACAAAAGGAAGAGGAACAAAAATAATTTTTATAGATGGATGCTATTCTGTGTTAATGTGTGTCTCTAAGTGAGTTTATTTTTATTAAAAAGTCCTACTGTTTTCTGGTGCCATTTATCAGGGACACAGTAGACATATGGATACAAGAGGGACAACAGGGCATAGAGGGCTGTAAGAGGTGACAACATTACATTTATAATACTTCATTCACGAAATATACCTGCACACCAGTTTTTTTGCTGACTGTGGAACAATTTATCTTTGTGTGAAATAGCCCAAAGGGCTTTTTGCCATGTAATGTGAATATAGTTATGTACTCTAAGATGTTCCTGTTGTTAGTATCTGAATATTTCTCTCAATACAACACTTTCCACATCTTCTTATACATTGTCACAAAGGTGTTGTTCTGAGAAAAAATTCAGTTATGACTTTCAGCCTAACCTCTTCTCATACATGGTGCATTCTGGGGCATGCAGCTTGATTGTCTGAGCAGGGCACAGAACTGCTCATTGTACCACCTCCCTACTTAGGATTGTTCTCTTGGCATATTCTGACTCAGGCAGACCAAGTATACTGCTGGTATTGGCTTTATGTCTACTGACAACATTTATATTTGGACCTCAAGAGTTATTTAAAATTTCCCATACTCAAATGAGTATCTGGTGCCCTGCATTTACTTCACATCATTAGATTTTAAATATTGACAAACAGGCATTTCATGCATGCAGTTTCTTAGAATCTGGGTATGAATTTCATTGCTCCCTTCTCTCATGGAAGCTCCCACCTTGCCTTTAGATACATAGAAACTCATTGCCCTCCTCTTCTTCTGGAAAGATCCATCAATGTAGTTCTGGAGAAATGGGTCATGTCTTGGTGTTCTTTGTTCCAGCTTTTTAGAAGAGCCCCATGGCATGCAGATAAAATGCTAAATTCGTTGATGGTGTTAGTTACTATAATCATGGCTAAGGCAAAAACAAAACAAAACAAAACAAAACAGTTTAAGGGAAGAAGTATTTGTTTTCACACAGTTTAAAAGTACAGTGCATCCTGACAGAGACGTCACAGTGGCAGGAACCTGAGGTGGCTGATCACACATACAATGGCTAGTCGTGCTGCTGCCATAGTCTGGGAACAGGGCTGAAACCTGTAATATCTTTCTCCTTTTTATTCATTTCATTTCTGGGACCTGCATCTCTCTATCCTATATCTGGGGCATATGATGGAATCATTTTTGCTCTCATGCCCTCCATCACTCATTTCTCTTCAGTTCTGCTACTTGGGGCTGGTAAGATGGCTCAGCGGGTAACAGCATCAACTGCTCTTCCAAAGGTCATGAGTTCAAATCCCAGCAACCACATGGTGGCTCACAACCACCCATGATGAAATCTGACACCTTTCTGGTGGTCTGAAGACAGCTACAGTGTACTCATTTATAATAATAAACAAATCTTTAAAAACAACAACAACAACAACAAACAAAGTAGTTCTGCTACTTGTACATCTCTTTCTTGGGTCAGTTTCACTCTGTGCCTGCAAATTTTCTCAGTAAACATGCCAAGGCCTGGCACCTCTCGAATCCTGGGGTCTTCTTTACAACTTAGGCCTCAGGTTACCAACTTTGTGCAATGGCGTTTCACTACCTCTTTGCACAGAATAAGACAATCACACACACATTCCCTGACTTCAGAAGCTTTCTCGAATGTTTGTTCAGTCTTCCATGACTGCCTTACTCTTTCCACATTCATGCCAGCATAACTAGGACCACATGGATGATCAACCTGGTCCTCCTGGACCACAGTTGCCAGTTGCCAGTGTCTGTGTGCTGAATGTGGGAAAACACTTTTAAAGAAGTTGAGTTTGAGTTGACAATCCCCCAGCATCATACTTGGTTCAGACCCTCTTCTTTAAAATAAGCTTATGTTTTTACAAAATGAAGAAATCTTTAATGAGTAGAGTCTTGTCCCAAAGGCCCCTCTCTTCTTATCCCAGTGAAGCCAGGAGGTCTCTCTTCTTTTTCACCAAACTGTACTCCACACCCCTTTCCACTCTGCCTGTTTTTCTATCTCATGATAGACCTGGGTAAAAAGCCTCTACACAGTAGGAATAAAATGTTATTCCGTCTTAAAGTTTCTTCTGCAAGAAAATGCATCTATAAATTTGAAATTTAGCTTCACTCACAGATGGAATACAGCCAGACTCTTTGCCAGAATATTACAGAGTGATTGCTAGTTCTATTCCTGATAGAGTCCCCTCTCTCCTTTGAAATCCTATAAGTGGGCCTTCATTGTCAACTGCCTTAGCTTTCCGATCTTCTAAACGGCTACTAGAATAGCCCAACAAGCTGTGTACTCTAGGGATTCTTTAGTCTACAGTTCCAGACTTTTCCATATTTTCTTTGTAGTGTGCTTCAGAGGCCCAGGTATCACGTGGCCAGCTTTGTTGTTGCATCAAATTCATTCTTTGGTACTAATTTTCTGTATTAGTTACTTTACTCATTTTTGTGATGAAATAGCAATTTAAAAGAGGACTGGTTTATATTGCTTCTTATTTTTAGGATATAATCCATCATGGTGGGGGGGTATAGAGACAGATATATGAGATGTCTGGTCCTATTGATCTGTGAAGCAGAAAAAGATGAATGGTGCTACTTAGCTCCATCTTTATCCAGTCCAGTAGGATAGTGCTCATTATGCTCTGGGTGTGCCTTTCTTCCTCAAGCAAAACTGTCTTAAAACACCCTCATAGACATGCTCAGAACTGTGCTTCTGGGTTGACTCTAAATCCAGCCAAATTGACAATGATAATTATTGACTGGTATTTCCCAAAATTATAGATGTCCAGACACATTAGAAACCCTTAAAACTAGTATTGATGTGATGTGCTCTGGTAAGCAGTATTGTGTTTGCTCTGTGTGAATCTGCTAAGGGGAGAGTGACTTGTTGCTATACAAATGCACATTTCAGGATCATTGCGTGTGTGAGAAGAATGTTGAGATCTGCTGCATTACTGCTGGTCTGAATACCAGCTCTCACAGACTATTCAAGATGTTTCAACATGGAGGATGTTCAAAGCAGTGGTGAACACGTAGTGGAAAAATCTGTGCAAGACCAGGACCTCAGAAGCACTTTCTATCCAATTAAAACAGCCATGGCTGCATTTTTCTTTTTGTCGGTGTTTACTGATCACTTAGTTTGTAGCGGCTTTTTAGGTGAGGAAGAGTGACACAAAGTCCTGGTATGATGAGACGAACGAACACACTGGCAGAAGAAAGGGCAAATAAATACAACCATCCTTACAGTGTGAAATGAAAACTGTCTATATATGTCCACTGCAGCCACAACGACATCTCCCCACCCATTCAGGTTGATGGAATCTGCTGATGTGAAACTCAAACTCGTGGCTGCTTGGATAACAAGTCACATGGAATCAACTCCCTGTGGGACTTGTAGAGTGAGGGTGCTGTGAAGCTCCAGAAAAGGTAGGAGCCATCAAGGACCTGAGGTATGGGTATAGTAGGTACAAAGGACTGACTGAAAGTGGGATTCCTGAGACCAAGCTGGAACAAGGCAGAGCAGCCTGAGGAGAGGCAGGGCAGGGGTGGGTGGGATGAGCTGAGCACTTTAGGGAGGGGTGAGGACTCCACGCTTGGGAGTGGAGGTCGATCACCCGGAGTGTCTGTGTAGCATCAGGCTCATGCAGAGGAAGCAAACCTGAGGTTTGACTTTATGCACTATTGCCTGAAGAAAGCTGGAGGAGCAGATTTTAGTCAGTCTATAGCCTGTGAGTGGAGACTTGAGGTTGGACTGCAAGGTTGAAAGTGCCTGTGGATTACTCGGGTACAGACCATGAACCAGCATGGCGAATGTTTTAGAATGTGAGTATGAGTACTTTTGACATAGCCAATAAAAACATTGCACCTTGCTTTTACTTAATTGGAAAAATCATTTTTGAGCCAATTTATACAAATGCTTGTTAGGCTATGTGTTAGGCTATGTGTTAGGCTATGTGTTAGGCTAATGCTTTTTTAGACTACCATTAAACAATTCACAAGAACTCAATACAAGTTATATTAGCTGCACACTCCCATTATTGACCCCGTCCTGTGCAACACCCAACATACAATACCTGACTTCCATATTAAAAAAGAAAGAAAGAAAGAAAGAAAGAGAGAAAGAAAGAAAGAAAGAGAGAAAGAAAAAAGCTTGTCACAGCTTTTGTCTTAGTGAAAGCAGGAAGGCACACAAAATGTCTTCAAGGATTTCACTAATATCCCTGGAAAATAGTGATCAGTGATTACCAAATTCACTTTTCTTTATGAAGTATCTTTTCTTTTCTCTTTTCCTTTCTTTTGTCTTCTTTTCTTTTCTCTTCTGTGTGTGTGTGTGTGTGTGTGTGTGTGTGTGTGTGTGCATGCGTGTGCGTGTGTGCCCAACTCATGCATTAGATTTGACTTGAGGAAGAGGATGAGGATTTTCAGCACCACTGTAACGTCCATCGTATGCTATATGGCCTTCTACCTTGAGGAACAATGTGCACAGTGGGAGCTTTGTCAGTGAGAATTGGGATAGGGATATGCATATTAATTTTTAAGTGGGGTGTGTTATAATTTAACACATATTTTCTGGGTCAGGTACACTGAGATTTTGGAGAATGTCAGTGATGACAAACTGGCATATCTGAGAGATGAAGAGGCAATCTTAGGTGATGTATTAGAGTTTCTGCTGCTGGGACAAAACACCAGGACCAAAGAGTAGGTTGGGGAGGAAAGGGTTTATTTGGCTTTCACTTCCACATTGTAGTCCATCATTAAAGGAAGTCAGGGCAGGAACTCAAACCAGGAAGAAACCTGGAGGCAGGAGCTGATGCAGAGAGGGGTGCTGCTTACTGCCTTGCTACCCTGGCAACCCAGGACCCAGGACCATCACCCCAGGGATGGATGCATCTATAATGAGCTGGGCCCTCCCACATCAATCACTGTTTAAGAAAATGCTTTACAGCTGGATCTTATAGAGGCATTTTCTCAATTGTTTCCCTCCTTTCAGATAACTCTAGTTTTCATGTCAAGTTGACATAAGACTAGCCAGCACAGAAAAGAAGATACCAGCTAATGCAAGGTTAGAACCAGTTCTTTGAATGTCTTTCAAGCAAATTTGCTAGAAATGACACTGAATAATTTATTTTAAGCTAAAATTAAAAAAATTACTTTCTACATGAAATTATTTCCCTCATAAATACTTCTTTCCTATTTCAGGAAGAGGAATTAGCAGGTCTAGTGACCAAGATATTTGATTTTGAATTTATGAAATATGTTGTCTACGTAGTTTTTACTTAAATCTTTAGACGAAGGTGAATGTACCAAGTCAGTGTCCATGGACTGATTCTGTGTATCCACAGACAGCTGTTCCTAAAACATGAAGGTAGAAGGCTTATCATCTCTGCCTGCCTATTATTCTACTTCCCCAACCAAAATAACACACAGTGATTTTGCACCTGAGATCAATTTTTATTTGAAGTCCATCGGTTATGAAATAAATAAGAGGAACAGTTTGCTCCCACTCTGAAAAATTTGGTGAAGGTTAACTTATCAGTGATTTCAGGCAAAGCCATATTATAAATGGTTATTCAATTGATAGAAATAGTACCCATTAATTTTTTTTCTGTGGGCTGCTAATTGCTATTTTCAGCCTCCAATTTTTTGCAGATGATTTGTTTGAAACCATGATTGTGGCTTCTGCTCAATCCTTTGAAATTCAGCCCTCTAATCCTATGCTATACAAATTGTTTTAAAAGTACTGATCTAATTAAGCAAATTGATGCAAACATCACTTGCCAAGACTGAATTCTTGTCTAATGGATACTCTTTGTTCACATCATATCTTTAATTAAACTCATGGATTCGGATATGCCTCAATCATTTATAAAACATCAGTGTCCATGAAACTGGATTGTCCAAGTTTCATGGCACAATGGTGATGTTCTGGACCTCCCAACTTAAGAATATTACAGACAAAGTGGTTTTCCCCTTCTGGTTATCACTGTTCAGTTTTTGACTCTACGTACAAGGGTGGTCCAATGGCTTATGGTTAGTTGTTAGAATGGTATATTTATAAGTACAGCAGCATCTTCTTATATTCACCCAGTGTATTTTTATTTCAGATATTGTGTATTTGATATACAATTTACCGGTATGAGCTGTTCATATCTTTCCTTCTCACTAAATTGCATTCATATTTCTGACTATATTCTTGGAAATAAGAAACATAACTATAGCTGTTTTAGCATCTTTATTAATTCTGTCATTTTGTTAATTATGAGATTATCCTGGATTAATTGATTTCTATTAGGGATCATATTTGCTTGCTCCTTTTGTGTGATAAACTGTAATAGAATGCTGGTTATCACTGGTCATTGTGAGTGATGTCATGTTGAATGTGGGGTTTTGTTGTGTTTCTTTAAATAGTGCTAGACTGGGTTCTGGAATGCAGTTACTTAAAACCCTTTGTATTCTCTAAAGAGTGTTTTTAAGCTTTGTTGGGTAGAGTCTAGAACAGCCTTTTGTCTAGCATAATTCAGTTCTCATTCCGATGCTTTTCTGGGGTTAGATTTCAGGTTTTAAGATGTCTTTCCAATCTGGTTATTAAGATGTCTTTCCAATCTGGTTATTAAGTACATAGATTACTCCCTAACCCTATAGCTTTCTTGGTGCATGTTCCTTTGCTTTGGACAATTTCATTTCCTGCAGGGATTTCAGTCTTCAGAGGAGGATTTAAAGTGTGTGTGTGTGTGTGTGTGTGTGTGTGTGTGTGTGTGTGTGTGTGGGTGGTGTATACATGTGAGTATGCATGTGCACATTTGCTCATGTGCATGTGGAAGCCAGAGGCTAATATCAAATGTCTTTGTTGCTTTCCACATTCTTCCTGAGACAGGCTTTCTCAGTGCACCTAGGACTCACTGCTTGGCTGGACTGGTGAGCCGTGAGTGCCTTCCCGCACTGGGATTGGAGGCATCCTCTGGTGTGCCTGGCCTTTATGTGTATGCTGGGGATTTGAACTCAGGGCCTCAAGTACATCTACCACTTTTCCTACTGAGCCATATCTTCAGCTCCAGGAGTTTAGTTTTAGGTCAAGGTTACCTAGGCTGTACTCAAATTTGCAATACTTTTGCCTCAGCCTCCTGAGATTAAGCACATGTACCATTGAACCTGCCACACACATGCAGTGGGGGATGGGAGCTTTAAGTCTACAAATTTGAGGAGTTCTGACAATATAGCACCTGCTCTTCTGTAAAATACATTTACCTTGTCTTCACTGATTTAGTTTTCTGTCTTTTCAACTCAGCTAAATTCTTAGGCTTCCACCCTGGGATTTGGAAGGTACTTCCCATTGTGTCACAAGCCTGCATGCAGCTGCCTAAACATTGTCATTTCCTGTGTTTTGTGTGACTTTCTGGTTGCTTATGATGAGAAAGAAAGTCTGATTCTTGTTATTCAGTCAAGAGGAGATTGCTCACCTGTGTCTAATAATCTGTGTCACAAGCTTGGTGATGAGCTAGGAGGCAATTCCATGGATGCTCACTAAGGACATTCTGAGCCATGTTAAGTACCATGAAGACTTAAAGAAATATCAAGAGTTGTTCTGCACTTTCTAAGATACTCAGATGGGCACCAGATGACATTATGTGTTGTAAGGAATGAAACATGACAGGGATGAAGGAAATAGAGTGACTGACCGTGTACAACAATGAGAAGGACTGATATGGAAAGAGAGTGTGTACTTAGGATATGGTGGTGCGTGTACACAATTCTAGCACCCAGCAGGGGAGTTCTAAGCCAGCCATGGCTACTTGCATGTGTATGTTTCAGGGAGAACAACATCAAAAGAAGTGGAAAATAGTATTTCTAGTTAGGGTTTCTGAGAAAGGGTACAGGAAGACAGAGCAGTGCAGCAGGATGAAGGCCTCTTCACTGGGTGTCCTCCACTGTACTCCTTTGCAGGGAGCTTGCTTCATTTACTCCTGTGTGGAGGATAAATTTTGCCCTAGCCAGCTTGCTTACCTAACTTTGCATTAAGAGAATTATGTTGCTCTGTCAAGTAAATACTATGCTCTTAACATTTCTATGATTATTTTTTCTTACCATGACTAGCTCAGATGTTTTAACGTTTACATTAGTATACAGGATAGTGAGTTTTATTATGGTATTTCCTAGTAGATGGTCGTTGCACGTTGTTCTGATCTGAGTCCTCTTCCAAAGCCCTCCTCTGTTTCTGTCCCCACCTCCTGCTGCTTTCCTTCCTCTCCTGTATACTCTCCCCACTTTCAGCTTTTTCATCCAGTGTTGTGTATTTTATTACTCTTATCACCAACCTGTTCCTTTTTACTGTATCCTTTAGCAGGCAGCCATTGAACATCCTATTACAGTGAGAAATAGAGCACCTCATGAGTCAGCAAACAGGGCTTGGCTGTTTAGTCTGCCTCAAGCAACCTCCTCTGGAGTCGCGCCAAATAAGATCACAAGGAGTTTTTCTAGTTTATCCTTTGGTAGAAACAGTTACAATTAAAGATCCGAACACTAGAATGTGAACAAGTGTTTCAGAGCACTCCAACAATTAAGATATTTTAAATTTATACAAAAAAAAAATAAGTGATTTACAGAATACAGTGGAACACTCAGAAATAAACATAGATTCAGAGGTGGAATTAATATTATGTTAAGGGGGCATTTAAAATTCATGCTGAAGCGGTATTTATTCCATGATTTGGTTACTTGGAGAAAAGTACATTTTCTTATCTATCTTTTTATAGTGAAATCTTCCTAGGCACAAAATTGATGTATTACAGACAAAAAATGGACTGGAGATCTGTGCTTCATTTATTCAACAGAATAACTCGGCTGCTTACTGAGCTCAGAATCACAAGAACATTAAGCTGTCAGTGTGGCAGGTGTGGACCCTTTTGTATATACTCCAGAATCCTGAACTAAGGAGCTGAGGGAGCAACAGTTGAACATGTGAGAAATAGGTAGGGTTTGGTCTGGGTAGCTGTGATGTTGGAAGATGGTCATTGTTTAAATGTGTGAGTTTTAGCAAGCTTGTGCACTAAATTCTCAAGAAATGTTATCAAACTCCTAAGGACACTATGATTTTATTTTCTTAGCACTTCTATGAATGCTTTTCATTTGTCTATATGGTTGACATATTAAATTAATTAAAATTTGCATAACAAATGTTATAAAATAAGTGTGTATTGGCAGTGTTCCTAGTTTGCCAAGAATTATACATAGCTCATAGTTTTTTTCCTCTGTAGTCTACTAGTTCTTAGAGAGAAAGGATTATGTTTAATTGCCTCATACATACTTCAGTGGTTGGTGTGATGTCTGACAATTTAACACACACGGCCACTAGCTCTATCCAGACATATTTGTGGGTGCCAAGAAGACCCTGACTAGCTTACCAAATACAATACCTGCCTTTCTTGAACCATGGTCCAGCAGAGCATACTAGTAACTAAGGAACAGGAGTCTAAGGAATATATCAACATCACTGTCAGAATGTGAATAGAACTCACTTTGGTCTACCATAAGGGTCAGGAAAGAATCTCTAGAGAAGTATCATTTATCTGTGTGTCACTCATGTGATTCCTATCAGTCATCTCCAGTCCTGCCCCTGAAGGATTTATACTTATATACTGGTACAGAATGCCCAACCTACTGTTTTGTGACAGTGGATCACTGTTATCTTCTGCTAGTAAGGAACATAGAGACACAAGAAATAGTACAATCAACTACCCAGCCTGTAGTGGCTATTCCTGGTTGTCAACTTGACTGTATCTGAGGTGAACTGCAATCCAGAATTAGAAGGCTCACCTGGCCCTAATCTGGAGGCTGAGAGATAACAAGTTTCTGACCTGAATCTTGGCATGGAGATCTCGAGGCGTGGTGGCTACGAATCCCAGCAGATTAAGGTGGGAAGATCTATGAGTTCAAGATCGTCTAGGATTGGAGGTGTGGTGGCGTAGTGGCTATGAATCCTAGGAGATTAAGACTGGAAGATCACGAGTTCAATCGGGGTCACCTGGGGTTAAGGGTGTGGTAACACCTTTAACCTGGGCCACACCTTTTGCTGGAGACCTATATAAGGAAGAAGGAAAGCTCGCTCCTTTTCAATTGCTTGCCTTGTGGGACTGAGCAACTGCTGGATCCTTGGACTTCCATTCATAGCTGCTGCCGACCATCAATGGGAGTGGATTGTTGGGAGTTGGAATACAGACTGGAAAGAACAAAAAGACCCAGGATAAGAGAGAAAAAAGTAATTTTCGAAATAAAATTAAGCTGCTAAGGAAGGAACTGAAGGAGAGGGAAGAAGCAGCCATTGTTCAGAGCCACACTGTGGCTGATGTGGTCCTAACCACCAACACAGGTGAGCGTGTAGCCCTCCTGCCAGCACAGCCATGGCCTGGAATCTGCAGCAGCTGTTGTTCCTCCTGGGACTCAGGGCCTGCGGGCTATAATTCATGTTGTAGTGAGTCTTGTAGCTACAAAATCAATGCCTTTCACAGACACAGGGCTATCCTCGGTGTCTCCTCTTGTTTTACATGGTGCGTGTGTGCTCGTGTGTGTGTGTGTGTGTGTGTGTGTGTGTGTCACGTGCATATGAATGTGCCCTTGGGTATGTGTTCCCATGCAGAGGCCAGAGGAAGACAGCAGGAATCCTGCTCTATTGCTTTTTGCATTGTGTCTCTAAAGACAAGGTTTCCACTGAACCTGGAGCTGGGCTGGTGGTCAGCAGGCCCCAGGAGTGCTCCTGCCTCTCACTACCCCTGACAGTGCTTGGTTATGGGCACCTGTGCAGCCGCTCTCTGCTCTTCACATTGGCACTGGAGAGTTGAACTCTGGCCCTTATGCTTATGAGCAAGTGTTCTTACCCACTGAGCTCTTACTTTGGCTCTCCATGAGTGTTAGGTTAGGTTCTGTCTCCTTGACTAAGTACACAGCTCACCATCATAATGAAGTAGTCTCATTTGGGGGCAGGAGGGGGTTTGTTTGTTTTTTAAATTTTTTTAAAGATTTATTTTAATTAAATATATTTGCACATGAGTGCAGGTGCCTATGGCGGTCAAACATATCAGATCCCCTGGAGCTGGATTTATGGATGGTTGTGAGCCACCTTCATGGGTGCTGGGAATTGAACTCCGGTCCTCTGCAAGAGCAGAGCCATCTCTCCAGTCCCCCAGTCTTTTGACACTTTCTGAGAGTCTCATGTGGCTTGAGGCTGCCTTGAACTTGTTTGTATCAGAAGATGTTCAAGATCTTCAGAGGCAGTGTCACCCCACTTCTGGTACCAATTTTGTATTAGTCAGGGTTTCTATTCCTGCACAAACATCATGACCAAGAAGAAAGTTGGGGAGGAAAGGGTTTATTTGGCTTACTTCCACATGGCTGTTCATCACCAAAGGAAGTCAGGACTGGAACTCAAGCAGGTCAGGAAGCAGGAGCTGATGCAGAGGCCATGGAGGGATGTTCTTTACTGGCTTGCTTTTCCTGGCTTGCTCAGCCTGCTCTCTTATAGGACCCAAGACCTCCAGCTCAGGGATGGCACCACCCACAAGGGGTCCTACTTGATCACTAATTGAGAAAATGCCCCACGGCTGGACCTCATGGAGGCACTTCCCCAACTGAAGCTCCCTTCTGTGATAACTCCAGCCTGTGTCAAGTTGACACACAAAACTAGCCAGTACACAGCCATACTCTTGAGTGTCTCAGGGCTGCAGCTGTTCCCTATAGGAGTTGACATAGCTAACATGGGTGTTTGGATTACATACACAGTCTTTCAGGATGAACAATTAGATGTGTGACTAGTAGAGGAAAACTGTTCCCAGAAAGGGGAAACACATGTAATATATAGGTGGCCCAAATCTATTTACTTTTAGAACAATCCATCTGGCTTGACTGTTGGAAAAATGAAGCATATCAGAACAGGATGGCAATGGAATGTTAATTAACTCATGCATAAGATTCTTCTCATTTCTTAAGGAGAAAACATGGGGTTATTTCTGGATACTTTCCTTTTCTTAAGAACTTTATTAGCAACTCTTTCCCCAAACCTCTTTCTTAATAGTTCTTAGCTTGGTTGAGATTTGACATAGCACAGGTTGCTTAAATAAAACGAAATCAATTAGTCCATCAGGTTACTGGCCAAGCTATCAGCCACCAACTCACAAACCAACAAAACAAGCCTCAAATATTCTGCAGATGAGTTAAATATGTCTCCTGCTTTGGCTCTTGGTCAGAGATTCTCACACTATATCTTGTATCATGCTCACAAGGAAGCTGTTTGTAATTATAGGATTTCACCCTCAAAAGATTCTGGAAGATGACTCTCAAACTGACATTGGTGGTGGGCCTGAGTGATGCTGAAGTTGTAGGCTTTGGGTACACTTTGAGAGACGCTGATGGAGGTGTGTGACTACTACAAGCTTCTCTCTCTGTCATCGTCCTACAATATGTTCTTCAATATGTTTATTTGTGAGGCTCTGAGAAAGTAAATTGGATCATATGATCCTCTGTGCCCCTCATGTTGCTGTTTCAAAATCTCTCTAAAAGATTTTGGAGGATTAGAGGAAATCCAAAACCCTTCACCACCCTATGCCTTTTTCTGGGATCTGGATTGTCTCCTCATGGATAGAGTCTCTTATCAACAAACTGTATGGTGATATTAGTAACTATAATGGTGAAGGATGACACCCTTATTATGGCCATGCATCTTCTGCCCACTCAGAGGCAATATTTGATTGTGATAAGCTCATCTTTCCTGTCTCTTCGTTTTAAGTCTGGAACAAGTTTTGCTTTATTTTCAGCCCTGAAACTCCTCATCAAATTTATTGCATTGTCATTACTTGATATTTTGTCAATTCTTTTTTAGACTGAGTGTATAGAAGACAGGGATTTGGCAAAGGAAAATTCTGCATTAATAATTAAATGAGTACGTAATGAATATAACATAAAAACTAGAAGCTCTTTGAGAGTTAGTTCCAGTACTTCATAAGATATGAGCAGTGTGTTTATTCAGTTGAAGTAATACAAAGATGTTAGGATAATTTTTTTTCTACTCATAATCCTTCTTATAAAAGTATAGATTACCCCTTTTTCCAGGCTGGCTGTGGTTCCAGGCTCCTCACATATACTAAATCATTTAAAATAGGCAATGTTGTTATTGTATTTTATAGGTGACAAAACAGCATTAGCATAAATGTCTAACTTATTCAAAGTACGTACCTAAGGACTGGATCTTCTTAGCCAGTTCCAGAACTATGCCTCAGGCCTTTGTTGTAGAAGTACAATAGCCCACCTTAAAGAAATGACCTACAGTTTCCCTGCAGAATTCCCATATAAATGAAAAATGTCTTCTATATTTTAGTTCTAAGTAAACTTACAGTGTTAGTACCAAGCAGTAAGTCCTCATGTTTTTAGCAATTTTATCACTTTGAGATAAGTACAGTCATCAATCCGTTTTGATGAAACTAGAAGACTCAGGTGCCATTAGAAAGCACATTGCATTTTTTATGAACTGTCTGTCATGTGCCTAATCTGTACCTTGGCTTGTATTATTATTTTTTTTTTTGCCAATCATTAGTTAATGGAAGTGCTTTTAAAACTCATTCTCAATAAGCCAAAGCATTTAAAAAAATAATTTGCTCAACTTCAGAGAGGTCCAGCATCTCAAGTACAAAACTGGCAATTAATGCCCATTGTTTGAATACTCCACAATGATTAAATGCCCCCATGAGGGAGAAATTTGAAGTGGCCACATTTAGTACCAGGTGTTTGAGTAAAGGGTGTTATTTGTCTTGAGATGTAATTGGGGTCAGCTATGCAATAAAGAGGTTTAAACTTTATACCTCAGCTGTTATTACTGGGCCACCCTCAACCCCTTTCATCAAACTCTGGTTCCATTACCACCACTAACAATCATTTTCTCACTGGGAGTTATCAATAAGATTATAGTTATTGTCAGAACCTGTTAGCCAAAAATTACTGACTCAGCATTTGGAGTTCAACAGCTGCAGAGTTTATGTCATTCAGCAGGACTCTGAACAATGCACACACACACACACACACACACACACACACACACACACACACAGTGGGAGGAAGAATTAAAGTATGTATAGATGTGCAAAGATGATTTTATTTTGTAGTATATGTTATCTGTGATCCACACCTCAGTGCAACAAAGCTTGTTTAAAAATGTAGTTCTAAGTAATTGTTAATTTATTTGTGGATTTGGGAATCTCTTTATTTGTGGGAATCATGTCAATTGGCCCCTGACTTCCATCTTATGAAAAGCAGTGTAAAGAAAGGAACCAGGTTGTTCAAAATGTGGAAACCTTACTCAACATTATTACATTAAAATGTACACATTACTTCTGTATCCCTTGGTTTGAGGCATACAGAAGTTATAAGAATGTCTACTAAAATTGAAGACCTACAAACTGAACAATTTCACTGACTGTATTTTTGAAGAAATGTATGCTTTTGTGTCAGCATGTGTAAAGTATTTTAGTTCTTTTGGTAGCACTTTACCACTTCTAAACCTTTTATATTCTTATATAACATGAGATTCCTAATGTGTTTGCTATATACCAGTTTAAGTTATGGGATATAATGATCACACTGTAGATTCTCTTATTAAAGATCCACTTTAAAATGTTGCCAAATTGCTTATGGCTAACAGATTCCTGATAGAAACTCTCTTTCCAGTTGCGATTATTTTAATGGTTCTCACTTTAAACTAAGTCTTCACCATCTGTTCTTCTTTTTATTTTAATGCTAAAAGAAATTAATTTAAAGGTGTCATAAGGCAGCTATTTTATGTTTGTAACATCTCTGTCTGGGTCTGGACTCTCAGTTTAAAAGAGCATTGGTGATTTCCAAAAACATCTGGAGGCAAACAGCTGTCCTTTGACTTCTGATTTGGAATTCTTCCCAGGAAAGAGAAGAAATCATCTTTCAGTGTGTGCAGTACAGATGACACCATGCCCCCTCTCTGCCTGTTTAATGTAGTCTGTCACAAACGTATACAAGAGTAGTGGTTTGAGAATAATGATATCAAGGTTTTGTAATTAAATTGTTTTTATACTTGAGACATTTTGTTCTCTTTAGTATTTTAGCACTTGAAAATTTGACTAATTGAGCACACTTTTTTCCCCCCAGACTATAACAAATACTGTTTCTGGAATACATCAAGGAGTTGTGACAGAGGTTGGTGATTGTCTTGGTGGTAGGAGGAAGTCTGAAATGCAGAAAAGTCCCAAGGGGAGGGGAATTTGAGGGGATTCACATCTTAACCTGTGACAGTGTTGGCCAGAGCTTCATTGTGAGAAGCAAAAAGGGTTTATCCAAGGAGGTTTTTATACCTAGGACACAGCCAGTAGGTAAAACCCACCAAATGCATTGGTGGCCCTGACAAAGCGGTTCTTGGTGTTCAGCAGTTTATCTGGTAGAGCATGTATCTATGTCAGTGGGAAGACACCTGCCACTACTAGCTGCACTGAAACCTGCCCCCACGTTGGACTAGTACATGGCATTGCTGGGTCTGTCTTACACTCTTGCCACCAGGCAGGGAAGGTTACAGGACAGCATTTTAGGGGACTGACTTGAAGGGTGTCAGAGCATAGTCATCAGTTCTTTCCTACAGACCTTAATATTATTGGTGACACTCAATACAGTGAATTCCGGTGACTTGGTCTACTGTATCCATACCATTTATTCAGCTCTAAGGCTTCCCTGGAAACAGAATGGCCTGACAAATGAATGATTCTAGTGGCAGACAAACTGGAAGAGAAGATGTGGATAGGGTAAAGTGACTTTTATTAAAGAGCATCAGGTGATAATATAAAGAATTAATTTAGGATCAATCATGAAAGGAAGGAAAAATTTCAAAGAGCAAATACCTTAAATGGATAGCAGACAATTTAAAATGAACAGAGGATATTATATTGTATATTAAGGAGAAAAAAATACTAGGATCAAAACTCATTAAGTCTAGGGACGGGGGAGGAAAAGTGGGGGCAGGATCAGGTATGAGAGGAGATGGGGATGATATACAGAGGGTCAGGAATTTGAACAGAGGTGTGTAGAGGAACTGGGAGTAGCTACCAGCAAGTCCCAGATGACAGGAAAGCAAGAGACTCCTAGGACCCAACAGGGATGAGATTAGCTGAAATACCCAACAAAGGGGAGGGAGAAGCTGTAGAGACCATATCCAGAGGTTAGGCAAGGCCCCCGGTTGGAGGATGGGGCCACCCACTCATCTCCAAATTCTTAACCCAGAAGGGTTCCTGTCTAAAGGAAATACGGGGACAAAGTGTGGAACAGACTGAAGGAAAGGCCGTCCAGAGACTGCCCCACCTGGTGATCCATCCCATATACAGACACTAATCCCAGACACTATTGCAGATGCCAAGAAGTGCTTGCTGACCAGAGCCTGTTATAGCTGTCTCCTGAGAGGCTCTGCTAGAGCCTGAGAAATACAGAGGTCGATGCTTGCAAGCAACCATTGGACAGGGTCCCTAATGGAGAAATTAGAGAAATGACTGAAGGAGATGAAGGGGTTTGCAACCCCATAGGAAGAAAAACACTATCAACCATACACCCCAGAGCTCCCAGGGACTAAACCACCAGCCAAAGAATACACACGAAGGGAACCATGGCTCCAGCTGCATATGTAGCAGAGGATGGCCTTGTGTGGCATCAATAGGAGAAGCCCTTGGTCCTGTGAAGGCTGAATGTCCCAGTGTAGGGGAATGCCAGGGCGGTGAGGTTGGAGTGGGTTGGTGGGAAGAGAGCATCCTCATAGAAATGGGGGCACGGCCTGGGAGAGGGGGGTTCTGGAGGGGAGGCTGAGAAAGGGGATAACATTTGAAATGTAAATACATAAAATGTCCAATAAAAATGTATAGGGAGGGCAGTCAAAATTAGAAGAAAGGCCTAGTGGAAAGAAGAAGATGCCCAAGTATAAGGAAGGGACAGTAACTACATTCTAAATGAGTGGTAGTTAAAAAAAATAAATCCTTAATGGTCAGTTGTCATAGTGTCACTTGTGCTGTGAACTTTTGAGAGCTACTACTTGTCAATCAGCATGTCCTCTTCCCTCCCTGCCTCTTTCCCTTCCTCCCTCTTTTTTTTTTACCTTTTATTTTTTTTTCTTGAGAAAAATTCAAGTAGTGTAGGCTGGCCTTAACCACTCTATACAGCTGAGGATGACTGTGAACATCAGATCCTACCCTGTTTACTCAGGAGTACAGTGTTTACTGGATTTTAGTGCTAGAAAACATTCCAGCAACTTAATTTTTACCCCAGTCCACATTTTGCTTTTCATAGATTAACTTTGTTTATAGATGCTAAACTGCCCCCAAACCTAAACTTTCAGAATAGATAGTAAACATTCAAGTGTGTCCAGTGACTAGTAGGAAATTTAAATGTGTAAAGCTGTTTATATGTGGATAGCAAAACAAACAAACAAAAAGCGAAACAAAAAACTTCATTTCCTTTTACTGACTTGTGATTTAATACAAACAGCGCACGCGTGCGCGCGCACACACACACACACACACACACACACACACACACACATTTAACTTTTAAACCCAGATTTCAAAAATTGTTTATCCCATTTTAAACTGATACCTAAATTTGACCCCTTCAATTGGGAGAGAGACTTAGGTTAGTTGGGCTACTGTGTGCAAAAATCAGATTCTTGAGCACCTAGACACAGTCTAGACACAGTCTAGACACAGTTTTTCTTCTTTGAGGCACGAGGGAGTCAATACAGGACTATGCATTCTGGGCAAGAGCTCTACCATTAAGCTACATCTACAGGCCTAGAAACAATCTTTGTAAACTGATTTTTATTGTCCTGAGATAGTGAAATTTTCTGTTTTTAAAAATTTATTTGTCTAAAATATGGTTTCATGTAGCTCAGGTTGTCACGAACCTGCTGTGTAGCCAAAGTGGCTTGGAATCGGATCTGCACTTCACCCTGAGTTCTGGGGTTACAAATGTGTCTGCCCTATCACACTTGGCTTTGTCTCATAGTTACATGAAATTTTGCTAGAGTTTGATAAAGTTTCCATTTGTAACTTTTAATTTGGCCTCTATGATGCTTGAGAAAGGGAAGATTCATTGTTCAATAATGCTTGTAGATTTATTTAAATTTACAAGATATCATACAGCAACTTTGCTTTATTCTTTAAATTACTTTTAGACTTTTAAATTTTATTTTGTGTCTGAGTGCTTTGCCTGCATGTATGTCTGTGCACATGTATATACCTCTTGTCATTGGACATCAGAAGAAGAAATTGGATCCTCTAAAATTAGTTTGGGTAGTTGGGAGGTGAGACATGAACCCAGGTTCTCTGACAGAGCAGTCAGTGATCTTAAGAACTGAATCTTCTCAACAGGCTCCTTGCTTTATTTTTAAGAACTAGAAAAATTTTCCAGTCTGCCTTATAACTGATTTTTTGCAATCTGTCTCCCTCTAGTGATACTAATTATTATTCTTTATAAAATACAGTGAAAGTTGGATTCTCTGAAAGAGATTTATACCCCAATCTAGAAAAAAAAAAAAACTATTAGTGAAAAGTTAACATACTCATACCTGATGTTTTCTTAGTTTTTTTAGAAGAGATTTACAAACTTTTATTCTTTATCATGATTTCAAGTAAGTGTTCATTCTATAGGATTATGCTACCTTAAAGGGTAGCTAACCTAGTAAATGGATTTTTTTTTAAAAGGCTGGCAACTCACATATTAATTTGCCACTTCAGTGGATAGAAATGGGCATAGTGCCTTGATCACTTGAGCCTGAATTCCAGACCAGATCCTGTCTTAAAACCAAAGGAAAAACCAAAGTGTAATTAATGCACTTGTGACCTAAATGGCATGTCATAAACTTAGAGATAAATCCAATTTGTTGCTTCATCCCTCAATCCCCAGTATGTACTGCAAGCTAGACCAGGTGAATATAGGGCTGCCATTTTGCTGTTGTCAGGACAGAATAAATAGTCCTGAGAAACATTTCTGATAATTTTGTCTACTACTTCAGCACTCATGTAGCTTTACATGAGTATTAATTTGGGGCATAGTCTCTCTAGCAGTCTCTGAACTAAAGGATGTACAGAACGGAGAAAGGTTCTTCTAGGTTTCAGAGGACAGCTCTGCTCTACTGGGTTTCTTACAAATCTATCATCTTGTTGATATCACTTGACTCTACCGCTTTAAAGTGAAGAAAGTGAGAGCAGGGGTGTCTTAAGTTAGTGGGAACTGACTTCCAAAGCAGCTGATGGAGGGGAGCTGTGAGACTGTGGTGGTGTTTAGTACAGAAGCCTGTAACCCCAAGGCCTCTTGGTCAAGTTTCAGGAACCCATCTCCTCTTTCCAGTATAGCTCACCTCCCAAACCTTAAAAGGCAGAGCAAGGCAGGCAGCCCCTCTACAGGATTCACCTGTAGTGGATCCTACATGAAGAGAGACTAAGAAGGCTGAGTAAGCTGCTTCATTTCTGTCAACTTGACATAAACTGAAGTCACCTTGGAAGAGAACCTCAGTTGAAAAATTTCCTTCATTAGATTGGCTTGTAAGCAAATCTGTGGATTGCTGTAATGACCTAGGATTGATATGTGGAGACCTAGCTCACTGTGGGTGATACAACCCCTGGGCAGGTGGTCCTGGATTGTGTGAGAAAGCAAACAAAGCAAGTCATGGAATGTGATTCAGTAAGCAGCTTTACTCTGTACTCTGCATTAGTTCCAGTCTTCAGGTGCCTGTCTTGAGTTACTGCTCTGGCTTCCTTCAGTGTTGGGGTGCGAAGTTTAAGTGGAAAGAAACATTTTACTGCTCAAGTTGCTTTTGGTCACTGTTTTATCACAGCAACAGAAGAGAAACCAAGACCCAGAGAAAATGTCTACAAATTAAAATCCAGTGCAGAATTAGCAAAGTGGAGGTGGACATCCTCCCACAGATCCTAAACTACCAATGCCTCTCAGCTTTTAGCCTTTTATTGACTCTCTCAGAGGCTGTTAGTTTGGGGGAAAAAAACTAGTAATATTAAGTCAGTGTCATTTTAATGACTTTTCAAGCAAGCAACGTATTAGGCAGCATTTGGAGAATCAGTGGGATGTGTATCTCTCCCCATCAGGATGAGACCCAGGGAGGAGTTAATTAAGTTCAGTGTTCCCTTCACACAAGTCTGTCTATGTGAACATTTGCTTTACCTATAGGGACACCAGCATTTAGATGAAGGCCTTTCTTCTAGACCTCATCTTAACTTATTTACACCTGTGAAGGCCCTATCTCCAAATACAGTTATACTTTGAGGTAGTGGAGTAGGACCTCTGCATATGAATTCTGCATAGATCACTCAGATTGTGACACAGGTACATGAAATACTTTGCATTAAAGAAATAAACTATGGCTGGTGGTGTAGTTTAGTGGTACAGCCCTTACCTAGGTTACATGAGGTTCTAGGTTCAGTCCCCAGCATTGAAAAAAAAAGGTACATAAGTAAACTATAGTGACTTCCCATATAGATTTTAGGGTGTATTCATATATGCACCTGTCATGCCTTAGGGACTTGGCAATGACTATTTGATACAATAGTCTGTGTCAAGGTTGGTTATTATGTCTAACTTGAAGATACTGAGGAGGAAACACACAGAGGTAATGGAAAACTTGTTCAGTAGTGATTCTGGAAACTGAGCCCTGGCATGCTGGCCTGAAGCAGGTAGTTTCTGGTGAAGCTTCCAAAGTGACATGCTTACTATTAGAATTTAGATCCCTATTTATTTTTTTTAATAAAATGTATTAGGAGTTAGAGAGTGGATGACAATGTGTGATTTAAAAATATTTAATTACTCTCTGTCCCTCTATCTGATTGTCTCTCTCTATTTCTCTGTCTCTTTCTCTGCCTCTCTCAGCCTCTCTCTCTCTCTCTCTCTCTCTCTCTCTCTCTCTCTTTCTCTCTCTCTCTCTTTCTCTCTCTCTCTCTCTCTGCATATATATACCATACACCCATGGGCCTATTATGTATGATTGGAGGGCAACTTGTCTGAATTTGGTTCTCTTCTTCCATCTTGTTGAGACAGGCTCTTTCTTGTATGCTCTACCACTTGTTCCAGGCTAACTAGCCTTTAAGTGCCTGAGAGATTCTTCACCTCTGTGTCCCATCTTACTGCAAGAATGCTGGGGTGCACTATTACATCCTACTTTTTATGTCCACTCTGGTAATTGCACTCAGGTACTGTTCACTTCTACCTCCCAGTCCTAATCAGTAGTTTTGAAATGATTTTGTATCCACAACCATTTTAGGGTTACTAGAGTATGCTTTTTTTTATTGGATATTTTCTTTATTTACATTTCAAATGTTAGACCCTTTCCTGGTTTCCCTCCCTCAAAGAAACACCCTATCACATCCTCCATTTCCCTGCTTCTATGAGGGTATTCCTGCACCCACTCACACACTCTTACCTCCTTGCCCTTGATTCTCTTACACTGTGGCATCTATTGAGCCTTCATAAGGCCAAGGACCTCTCCTCCCATTGATGCATGACAAGGCCATCCTCTGCTACATATGCAGCTGAAGCCATGTGTACTCCATTGTTGGTGGCTTAGTCCCTGGGAGTTCTAGGGGGTCTGGTTGGTTGATATTGTTATTGTTCTTATGGGGTTGCAAACACCTTCTACTCCTTCTGCCCTTTCTCTAACTCCTCTGTTGGGGACCCCACGCTCAGTCCAATGGTTGGCTGTGAACATCTGCCTCTGTACTTGTCAGGCTCTGGCAGGGCCTCTCAGGAAACAGCCATATTAGGCTCCTTTCAGCATGCACTTCTTGGCATCCACAATAGTGTCTGGGTTTGTTAATTGTATATAGGATGAATCCTCAGGTGGGACAGTCTATGGGTGGCCTTTCCTTCAGTCTCTGCTCAATACTTTATCTCCATATTTGCACATGTGAGTATCTTGTTCTCTTTCTCATAAGGATCGAAGCACCCACACTTTGGTCTTCCTTCTTCTTTAGCTTCATATGGTCTGTGAATTGTATCGTGCTTATTTGGAGCTTTTGGGCTAATATCCACTTATCAGTGAGTGCATATCATGTACATCTAGTAGAGAGCTAATATCCAATATATACAAAGAACTCAAGAAGGTAGACTCCAGAGAACCAAATAATCCTATTAAAAAATGGGGTATAGCTAAACAAAGAATTTTCAACTGAGGAATATCGAATGGCCAAGAAGTATCTAAAGAAATGTTCAACATCCTTAATCATCAAGGAAATGTAAATCAAAACAACCCTGAGATTCCACTTTACACCAGTCAGAAGGGCTAAAATCAAAAACTCAGGTGACAGCAGATACTGGTGAGATGTGGAGAAAGAGGAACACTCCTTCATTGCTGGTGGAACTGCAAGCTGGAAATAAGTTTGTTGGTTCCTCAGAAAATTGGACATAGTACTACCTAAGGACCCAGCTATACCACTCCTGAGCATATATCCAGAAGATGCTCCAACATGTAATAAGGATACATGCTCCACTATGTTCATAGCATGTTGTTCCAAAGGCAGGGGCCTGCTGTTGAGGCTCGGACCTCTCTCTCTCCCCCAGGGCTGACCTGTTGCTGCACGGCGCCTTAGTTAAAAGGCGGCAATGTATAAATGAGTTATTTTGTTGTAGGAAGGAGAAAATATGCTGTTTAAGAAAAAGGAAGGAAAGGAGAGGAAGAAGAGAGGGAAAGAGAAAAAGAAGAGGAGGAAAGCAAGAGAAGAAAACAAAGAGCAGAGAGAATAAGAATAAGAGTAAGAGAGAGGAACAAAGAGCAAGAGAGGGTAAGAGTAAGAGAGTGAGAGAGCAAGAGAGAGGAGGGGGCAAACCTCCCCTTTTATTGTATGGGGCGTGGCATGTCTGGCTTGTGGTCAGATGACTGGGTGTAAGGTTCAGCTAGAATGCTGGGAGCTTGAGGCATTGTCTACCTGATAGAGCACACATCTCCTGCAGCTATGAGTGGTTTGGGCAGAAATCTGAGCCATTATCTCAGGAGCTATCACCGAATGCCTTGTGAACAAATTTACTCTGCTTAGTGGGTCTCCAGGGTTCTCAGGTGGCAGCTCTACTTGACCCTGGCCGTCAGAACAGTCCACTGCCCCACAATAGCAGCCTTATTTATAATAGCCAGAAGCTAGAAAGAACCCAGATGTCCTTCAACAGAGGAATGGATACAGAAAATGTACATTTACACAATGGAATACTACTCAGCTATTAAAAATGATGAATTCATGAAATTCTTAGGCAAATGGGTAGAACTAGAAAATTCCATCCTGAGTGAGGTAACCCAATCGCAAAAGAAACTAGAGTGTTTTTATAAGGTTCTTCTAATTCTGCTTTCATTTCCTAGCCCCAATGTTTAATGGAGTTCACTTGCTTGTAGTGGTACAGAATTGTTCTGAATTTATTCAATCAACATTTACTCTGTTATTTATCATTTTCAGTGATACAATATTTTTTTTATTAGATATTTTCTTTATTTACATGTCATATGATTTCTCCTTTCCCAGTTTCCCCTCCAAAAAAACAAACAAACAAAAAAAAGCAAAAAACCAACAAGAACAAACCCCTGTTGCCTCCCCCGTCCCTCTGCTTGCCACCCCACCCTCTCCCACTTATTGGCCCTGGCATTCCCCTACACTGGGGCACAGAACCTTCACAGGGCCAAGGGCCTCTCCTCCTATTGATGACCCACTTTGCAATACTCTACTATACACATGCTGCCAGAACAATCAGTCTCACCACGTGTACTCCTTGGTTGATGGTTGAGTCCCTGAGAGCTCTGAGGGTACTAGTTAGTTCATATTGTTGTTCGTCCTAAGGAGCTGCAAACCCCTCAGCTCCTTTGGTCATTTCTCTAACTCCTTCACTGGGGACCCTGTACTCAGTTCATTGGATGGCTGTGAGCCTCTATTTCTGTATTAGTCAGGTACTGTCAGAGCCTCTCAGGAGATAGCTATATCAGGCTGGCTTGTCCTTCCTTCAGTCTCTGCTAGATAGTTAGTCTCTGCAACTCCTTCTATGGTTATTTTGTTCCCCCTTTTAAGAAGGAATGAAATGTCCACATTTTGGTCTTCCTTCTTCTTGAGTTTCTTGTGGTTTGTGGGTTGTTCTTCCTGTATTCCGAACTTCTGGGCTAATAACCACTTATCAGAGAGTACATACCATGTGTGTTCTTTTGTGATTGGGTTACCTCACTTAGGATGATATTCTCCACATCAATCCATTTCCCTAAGAATTTCATAAATTTATTGTTTTTAATAGCTGAGTAGTACTCCATTGTGTAGATGTACCACAATTTCTGTATCCACTCCTCTGTTGAGGGACATCTGGGTTGTTTCCAGGTTCTGGCTATTATAAATAAGGCTGCTATGAACATGATGGAGCATGTGTCCTTATTACATGCTGGAGCATCTTCTGGGTATATGCCCAGGAGTGGTATAGCTGGGTCCTCTGGTAAAACTATTTCCAATTTCCGGAGGAACTGCCAAACTGATTTCCAGAGTGGTTGTACCAGCTTGCAATCCTACCAGCAATGAAGGAGTGTTCCTCTTTCTCCACACCCTCTCCAGCATCTGCTGTTACCTAAGTTTTTTATCCTAGCCATTCTTACTGGTGTGAGGTGGAATCTCAGGGTTGTTTTGATTTGCATTTCCCTGATGACTAAGGATGTTGAACATTTCTTTAGGTGCTTCTCAGCCATTCACTCTTCCTCAGTTGAGAATTCTTTGTTTAGTTCTGTACCCCATTTTTTAGTAGGGTTATTTGGTTCTCTGGAGTTTAACTTCTTAAATTCTTTGTATATATTGGATATTAGCCCTCTATCAGATATAGGATTGGTAAAGATCTTTTCCCAGTTTGTTGGTTGCCGTTTTGTCCTATTGACAGTGTCTTTTGCCTTACAGAAGCTTTTGCAATGAGGTCCCATTTGTCAATTCTTGATCTTAGAGCATAAGCTGTTGGCGTTCTGTTCAGGAAAATTTCCCCTGTGCCTATAAGCTCGAGGCTCTTTCCCACTTTCTTTTCTATCAGTTTCAGTGTATCTGGTTTGATGAGTGACACAATATCTCATGGAAACAACTTACAGGAGAATTTACTCTTGCCTTTGGCTCATGAAATATAGTCTACCGTAATGTTGGCATGGCAGCAGGACCAGCTCCTGTCCTTGGTAGCAGGAAAGGAAGACTGTTGATGTCTTAGTGAATCAGGAATAAGAAGTAGAGAGCTAGGGCCAGAACCAGGGCTTTGCATTAGTCTATAAATTCCACTCCTGTGACTCTACATTGGTCAGCTAGTCTCCATGTGCAGGAGCTCTACAACTTTCCAAAAGGGTGTCAACAGGATAGGCACAACTTATTAAATGCTTGAGGTTGGGGAGTAACTCACATTCAAATCATGGTGTTTGCTAGCCAGTTTTGATAGGTTCTGTAGGTTTACAGGGGTTGAATCACACAGGGCTTTCTGTTCAAAGATTATGAAATACTATACTAATACTATAGTTTTGTTTTACTTTTTACAATGAGAAATGTATGTACCTTACTCTGTTTTTAAAAGCCGTTTTCCACAAGGATGAGTGTTGAGTGCTTCTATTTCCTATTCAGGAATAGACTTATAAACCATGTATTTTAGATAACTGTTTTAGTTTTCTACTATAAGATGAATAACATGCATTATTACCTATAATTTCTCAAGACTGTTTTTGAGAGAATAGCAAGCAATAAGTAAGAAGTAAGTAACTAGCAATCTGCTGCTATAAGCTAGGCTTGATGCTGCTTTGGGATCTGATGACTGTATTCACATATACAGGGGCATAAATGTTTGTCATACAGGTAGCATTGTTAAAACTATCATTAACATAGTTCTTTGTAAGTAAACACATTATTCTATTTATGATGAGTAAGAGTAATTTTACTATTTCTTGGTGTCCCACCTTATTTGGTGGCTAGGGTATGATTGTGGGACAGAAATATCCAGTGACAGAGTACTAAGTGGTTCTGTGTAGGTTTGTTTTTGGCTAGTCATTTATGTTGCATTCCTTTGGTTCCCAAGGGTAAGCTCCCCTATGGTTACCATGTGTTGTAGAATTCAGTAGCTCCATGAAAGCTCCTCCCTTCCATTCCCTTTTCCACGTCCCAGCATTTCTCTCTCAAGTCCCAGTCACAGAGAGTAACTACCATGCTGATGCGTAGCCTCTGGCAGTGATGCCAGGTTTTGGTTTTGCACATGTCCATTTCAGCCGTTGCCTTTCTTACTCTGGATCCTTTTCACATGCCAAGGGTGGATTGGGAGAGAATCCCTTTTATTATCTCCAATGAAATATCAACCTTCTCGAGAAGCCCTTCATAGTGCTATGGAGAAGTAGAGCCCAATGTTCTTGGCTCTGTAGCGCTTTATGTCTCTCTTCCTAAAATTGCACCTCAGTGTTGTGTTGTATTTGTTCTTTAGGGTTTGTTGTTGTTGTTGTTGTTGTTGTTGTTGTTTTTTGTATTAGCGCTTCAGTAACAAGACTGTGAACTCTGTGAGTGGAGAAATTTGTCTTTTATGTAGGAGTTACCAGCCTGGATCTGGGAGAGGTTCCTAGCAAGGACAAAAGTGCCACTGAGCTTCACAAGAGTTCTCCTAGTGCATCCCCCAGGCAGTGTCCTATAGAGCCTTGTTACTTTGTCTTTGAAGTCTTCTCCTCCTCTTCTTCTTCCTCTTCTTCCTCTGCTTCTTCCTCCTCCTCTTTCTCACGTTGTATTCTATAAAAAGGAGAGGTTACAGCTGACCCTCA
The DNA here is from genome assembly GCF_008632895.1 of Mastomys coucha. NCBI lineage: Eukaryota > Metazoa > Chordata > Mammalia > Rodentia > Muridae > Mastomys > Mastomys coucha. The sequence continues at coordinate 36,063,307 of NW_022196896.1, forward strand.
AGTGTCACTGTATAGCTCACTGATACAGAGCTAACTCACAAGCATAAAAAGAGAACAGGGGCCTAATCCATTCTAAACTTTGAAACCTTACAGCTCAGAACAAAGCAGCTTCTCCCTTCCCAGGCTACCCTAACTTTTTTAAACAGATGACATTTGCTGACAGCTCATTAGGGAAAGACTGCTTTAAAGTCTGTTGAATAGGTAAAGGAGCATTCCCCGAAGTAGAGTTTGCATTTCTTGGAAGTTAGCGCTTTAGCAGGTTCTTTTAAAATATGTTGCTCTTTTAAACCGTTTACTGTGTTAACAGAATACCTCACAGGTTGCATTTTGAGCTCTGGCCTTTGGACTTGCAAATTGATGCAGGGTTAAATTGGGATCAGTTATGGTCACTTGGTTCTGACAGCAGATAGGGGGCGCTGAAGAGGCAGTGATGCCAGGTGGCAATAGCAAAGAAAGGCCAAGCCATCTGGATCTTGGAGGATGCACTTGCAGAGGAGCGCCTGGCTCAGCACTCCTCTCCGTACCATCTTCTTCCCCTTTGCAGCTTCCCACTTTCCATCTGTGCCCACCCACTGGTTTCTCAAAGAATTAAAAAAAAAAAAAAATTGGCATGGCTTAAGGAAAACGAATCGGGAATCTGTGGGCTGCCCCTTCCTCAGCTTATTCAGTGTTAGCGACCGGTGACACTCTGGCCTGGCCTGCTTCTCACACCCATTCTCAAGGCTGTAATCTGGTGTCACCAGTGGGGCTGTGCATTTTGTTGCACCATGCCGTGGGGTTCCAAGTGCTAGCTGTACTTTGTAAATTGCCAGCAAAACGTTTTCTTTTTCCTTTTTATCCTTGCCAGTGCTGCCTGCAGACTCCAAAAGACATTTTCAGAAAGCAGATTCCACAAGTTACAGAATCCAAGCACGAGTAATCATTATCTATTCTGCTTGACTGCAGTTTTTTAGAGACAGTGGGATTTTTTGCCAATAGTTATTAGGTTATCACCTTGTCACATGAACTCCTCCAGAAAACATCATTTAATGGATAAATATTAGAACAATCTTTGCTGTTCAGTTCCCTAATTCAAATAAATGTAGTTTTCCAGACAGAATAATCCACAACTGAAAGCTTAAGCAGCTGTTATTTCTGAACAGAATGTTATATATGGTTGTTTTACAGATATGTTGAAAACTGAGTAGTTGGTAAATGGCTGTTAAGTATAGGAACAAGCACTTAGAAGCAGCCAGCCAGTGAGAAGTTCACAGCACCGTTTTGTGGACTGCTGTGTGGATTTTACCATGCACTGGACTGTTCCTACACTGTTCTGAGCACTTTTGTTTTTGTTTTTTAGAAAATGAGACTTCATCTGGGTATGGGTAGATTATCTCAACTTCAGTTTTTTTTCTGACAGTATCCTTAGAATATTTGCGAACATTATGCTTTGGTGGTGGACTTTGGAAGTCAAGAAAGTGCTAATGGAAAAGGAAAGGTGTGATTTGCATTTAAGCTGCCCAAAGAACATCTATACTAGGGCATCTCATCCCACCTCCTACAGTAAAGAAGGCACAGGGTGAGAACAAGGGAGTCAAGATATCCTCAGGAGGAAGCTTGGAGGTTGCTTCTCTTAGAGCCCCCATTCTTAAACACAGTCCTAGTGGAAGTTCTTCAACTTCTTTCATCAAATTTATCTATCCCTGGGTCAAAGGGATCCAAGGGAGCTCTTGCAAGCAAAACCTATCCATTGGAGGACCTAGAATGGTTGATATAAAGGAGCTTCTTGGAGAATGAGTGAAAGGGGAGTAAAGGGTAGGCTGTGATTTATTGGCCCAGGAGTCTTGGCCTTTAATGCTTTAACCACGTGATCACTCTTTACTCTCACCCATTCATACCTAGCCTTATCTCCAGGAAGGCTCTTTACCTAGTTATTTCTGAATTATTCCTAAATTCATATTTCACGTGTTAGGACTCCATCTTTTGACATATGCCCCTGGGTTAGCAGTTTCACATAGCAAGTGGAAAAAGATACTTTAAAATGATATGTAGGCAAAGTTCTCATGTGAGAAATTTTGTCAGTGGAAGTTAGATTTTGCAAGTTTGTTTTGGATGAGCAGCATATTTCCCTTGGTTGGTTCAGCAGCAATATTTCTGTCCCATCATCTAGTTAGGGATGAATGGCATATTGTGGCTTCCCAAACTGAGCCTGCATATGCTTACCCAAACTTGCTCAGTTTGGGAAGCTCACGAGTACGCTTGCTTCTCATTTTCTTAAAATTTAATTTAATTTATTTTTTATTCCCCCGAGTTTCTCTTTTGGCCAAAAAGAAATGCCTTACATGTTATTCAAAATATTTAACCTTAATTGCAAGGCAGAAGAGTGAAGTATCTAGTGAGGACTTTTTCAGAGATTCTATCACTTCGGAAGAGTGTAGGAAGTAGAGGGAACACAAAGTCTGTTAAAATGTTTGGTGTTTTGCTAGAAAATATTGATGTTGAGCCACAGATAGAAGCTTCAGAATAGATATTTATCTAGAGTTCTGTAAAATGACCACAATGAAAAAATTGCCTTAAAGCGAAACAATCAAATTCTAGCTGGGAAACTAGTTGCTGCCACAGGAAAACCTCAAGGTCATAAAATGCAATACCCTGATTTCTTGGAGATTCCAGGCTGTCAGAAATGAAGGTATAACGCGTAGCTGACCACTTTGAAAAAGTAGAACTCCTGAAAGAACCCAGATTCAGCTTGCTTTTGCTCTTCTTCTTTTCATCCTACTCAGTGGGACCAGTTTCCCACCCGTGGGATAATATCCACCATATGTAGCTCTGGCCCCCCTGTTCCCTTCCTGTACCAACCACTAGGGTGTGTATGGCATATACAGCAAGAAATCAGAGCATCTGGAGTGATATGGGTGCCTAGCATCCTACTTTTTGTCCTGACTGACTCTGCTGTGACTCTCTATGATGAGCTTTCTAGAACACTGAATTTGGAGCAGTTCCTGACTGCAGGCTCACCCTTCATTCTCATGTTCCCATGGAAGATGCTACTCTCTCTTTTGTTTTTTTTTTTTTTTTTTTTT
>NW_022196896.1:36066389-36071749 GCF_008632895.1 Mastomys coucha
GAGACAGGGTTTCTCTGTGTAGCCCTGGCTATCCTAGAACTCACTCTTTAGACCAGGCTGGCTTCAAACTCAGCAATCTGTCTGCCTCTGCTTCCCAAGTGCTGGGATTAAAGTTGTGTGCCACCACCGCCTGGCTTACTCTCTTCTTTCAGATGGTCCCTGGGTGTACCTTCCTCAGTCCTGGGCATTTTGTGGTACACTGAAGCATTTTTCTGGATGGGTCTCAGATAATGTTTTGAAGCTCCTGCATTTTGATAAAACAAACAAACAAACAAACAAACAAAAACAAAAACAAAAAACCCAAAACCCAAAACAAAAAAAAACCCCAACTTTGGTAGTCTATCCATGACCTCCTCTTTCTGTTTTTCCCCTAATGTCTTTTGATGTGGTCAATAGAAACAGTAAGCTTTATATTGAGACTTGACTCTTAGAACTTACGAGGCAGGGAGGAGGGAGGGAGAGAGACAGAGAGACTGAGAGAAAGGGAGAGGGGGAGAGGCAGAGGGATAGGAGAGAGGGAGACAGAAGCAGAGGTAGTGACACACTGAAGAGAGAGAAGGGAACAGGGGCACAGGGGAGAGAAGGAGTGGAGAGGGGGAGAAGGGGAGGGAGAGGCACAGGGAGGTGAATGGGGAATGCCTGGGCATGCTTTGTAGCATGGCTTTAGTAAGCAACTAAGGTCTCTATAATTGAAATTACTTGCTCCAAGGACAGCAACTCAGCAGCTACCTGACTAGCTTCTTCTTTTATCACCTTGGTGACATCTTGTACTATTTAGGACAAAGGAAGCTTTTGGGAAAGGGCTACTGATAACAGAGACACAGGGCAAGCTAGCATAGAAACAGGAGAGAGGAGAGTGAAGGAGTCCCACTCCACCTTATTTCTTTACTTCTGGCTTTGAAGGTTTCAGACTGTTCACAACAGACCCTTGTAGGATGCCTGAAGGCTGTGCCACTCAGTGCCAGCCCCATAGCTATCACTGGACCACTGGGGATATGACTGTGGCTTGGGACATGAGCCCGCTTGTTCGCTTACTCACAGTGAAAAGAGTTTTGAAATGAGTTCTGAATAGACAGCATTTTCTTTGTGCGATTGGTAAATAACACAGAGCAAAGTTAGCAAGTTGCAGGCTTCTGCATTCTGACTCTATGCAACCTTTTTGTGGGGAGAAGGGCAGGATGTTTCTCACAGAATGTGACCTCACAGGAATACTAGAGGTAAGGAGCAAAAAACCTGAAATAACAAATAACAAATGTGTTTTCTAAGTAAAGCTGCAAGAGGAGAAACGGCTTCTGGCATTATCCTACACAGAAGCCCACACCTCTTAGCACTGTACAAGGCGCCAGTCTTTGTGGTTCGTCTTCATTTAGTCCTGATTTGAAAAAAAATGAATGGACTTTCTTATTATAATTTAACATTTTTCTCTTTTAGACAGTAATGAGATATCTGAATGGATTGGCTTGGAGAAACCCTAAGAGAAATAGCGTAAGAACATTTGGAATGTATCAAAAAAAAGATAATTCTCTGCATACCTGTAAACATCTACCAGGTACAGGTAAGGACAAATATTATCAAAGGTAGATAGTAGTTCTTTGGTTACATCTCACACCAGCTTGGCCTTTGGTAGAAAACCAACCGGACTGAGGTGGGTGGGACTGTTGAGTAGGGAGCTGGGAGGACTCAACTGTTGTTTCGCCTCTGTTTTGCAAGCATGGCTATGGTAGCCTTGCATCACGTACGACCACTGGTAGTCACTGGGAGCCATTGTTACTAATGCCATGTAAGAGGAGAGGACATGTTATCTGTGTGCAGGGACATCGTGAAGGTCATCAGATTTTACAAACCCTCTGTAAAGTGTCAGGATGTTTATATTACAAATGCTGCCTGCGCAGTATGGATTTGTGCTGAGACTGACTCATTTCTATTTAGAATTTTCTTTTAGAAAAATCACTTTTTTAATGGTGCTCATATGAGAAATACATCTGTTGCTTACATATAATAAGAATCAATATGAAGATAAGTTGAATACTTGAGTGGTTTGTTTGTCGCTATAAGAGACCCGTAGCATATGTATGCTGTATGTCTCTTTACTGGAACACAGGCGCCAAACTATGGTTTTCTTTCCTTGAGAAATACAATTTGGTCTTAATGTCAAGCTTACTTGGGTTTCTAAAACATGAACATAGCTTTAGAACTTTCAAATGGGTATGTTGCCAGATATTCAGGGGAACAAAGATTGCATTGGCCATCCTGTAGTACTTAAGACTCTGAATGTGCTCCTTTATGCAAGGCTTAGTAAACACTTTAATTTGTTAAATGATCACAGCAACCTGTGAGTATAGAATACCAGCACTGTAACAAGATTTCTTCTTCTGTGGTGTGGGTTGAAACGAAGCTGCTGGTTCTTAGGACTGTGTCATGTCTGAGTCTCGGGACAGATGAAGCTAGTCAGCTCTAAGCAGAAGAGAATGGCGAACAAGGTTATTCCCACAGCAGGTGTTTCTACAGAAAAGAACTTCAGATTTCTGACTACACACAAGCTAGAGTCTTTCTCTTTCTGATTGATTCATATAAATTGCTGTCAGTTTAACTGGCATGGTCCCTCAGATCAACTCAGATGAATAATGCAGGAAGAAGTGATTTTCCTGTAACCCTCATTCATACTACTAGGAGAAGAATGGAGCCTGTCCTATAAAATTAAACCCACCTTAAGTAAATTCACAACAACATACTGACTTGCTTACTGATTTGTATAAAGCCAAGCTCCTTAGACAACACATCATCTTTAGTTTGTAACTGTGGAAGACTTCTGAAAAGAGCAGCATCTCAAAAGTGAAATAAAACTAAAATCAAAGCTCTCAAACTAAAAAAGCTTTATGCTAATTCTTTACATTTTAAAAACTGAAGTGCAGTCCTCCATATTTCCACATTTATGTAGGAGAAGTAGGCAGGGCAGCCCTTGAATACTATCGGTGATGAAATGGGGTAGAGATGTGGGAGGGTAGAGGATTTTCCATAAAATATCTATAGGAGGATAACAGCAGGGGGCAGCTCAGAGCAATAAAACTCTAAAAAGTTTCCAACCAGTTATCAGAAAACCAAAACAAACCAGCCAACGAACCATTCATCCAAACAAACAAACAAAACTGAGGTAAATATCTGCTTAAAGTCTGTCCTTTCAGAGGGTGCGCTTTCTTGCAACTGTAGATTTCTAAAGTAATAAAACACCAAGATGATGGTCCCTCAGTGGCTATTTCACTTTGCAAATTTTGAGGTGCAGGGACATACTGCATTTCCTGAAGCCCCTGGGTATTTACATTTTGATCTATCTTCTCTTCTACTGTGTATTAAGCCTAGGATCTTGTGAATGCTGTACTCTGCTATAGAGCTGCATCCATGAGCTGTTGTTTCTACTTTCTTTTTAGTTTATTCTGTTACAAAAGTCTAAATGAACTCTAATACCAGTAAAGTATGTAAATTCTCATAATGTAGCTTTTTTAGGGTTACTTTTCTGAAGAAAAATAATAAAATCAAATTTATGGCAGAATCTCTTCCCAGAATATATGTTGGGGCAAAATGTAGATTAGGAAATTTTTCCTATCACAGGCATATTTCCTCAATAGAGCATGACAGCTTATTGTCCTATGTAAAATATTTTTCTCCTCAGAATTGCTACAGAGAACATTTGTTGTTATTCTCTATCAAGACACATTTAACACTCAACATTGGGACATAACGTTTGTATTGGAAATCTGGTAGAAATCACACTCGATATACTATACACCAGTCTACCACTCTAGACTGCAACCACATCACAAAGACACAGGGGAAAGTTCTATGTGAAGACTTTGTTTTGTTGTAAGGTTGTCACAAACTCTTGGGTTTTGTGCATAAATGTTTAGGAAATTGAAATGCCTTTATGCTGAACGTTGAAAGTTGGCATTTAGGGTTATCATTCTTTTAGGCTAATTAAGAGATTATGCAGTCTTTTTCTCCTTTCAAAAGTTTAGTTCTGATAACATAACACATTGAGAGTGCTTCCTTTCACACAATTTGCTTGCTTGGTTTTAGCTTCTATATTACTTTGGCCCATATTGACTTAAGATATTTGACATATCAAATATTGTTGCTTTCAAAGGTTTCTCAGGCAACTGTAACAATTCATCTGGCTTCCATCAAAAGTGCCCTTGAACTTGCCTCTCATTTTCCTTGTATATTATAACATGTGCTAAAGGAAAAATACCAGAGACTTGATGTACTAGGTTACTATGCATCATTTGGTGAAGAGAAGGATGGATTTCATGAGTATAGGTTGACAAGTCTTCGGCTTCCTATCTCCCTCTTTGTTGAGAAAGTTGGAGAAAAAGGCTCCATCGTCCTAGTTGGGTTGGATTCTTATAGTTCCTAGGCTGGCTCTTGAGTATTGAGCCTCCAATTTGTGCCCTTGGTCACTACAGTGCTACATTTAGATTAACTTGATGTGCTAGTCACTGTTTTATTGCTGTGAAGAAACACCATGACCAAGGCAACTCTTCTAAAGGAGAACATTTAATTGTACCTGGTTTAGACTTTCATGAGTGTTAGCATCCAGAACCTGCCTGCGGCAGATATGTGGGCGGGTCCACAGGCCTGTCACCAGGGCAACGGCCACCATATTCCCAGAATCCATTGGGTTCAGCTCCCACCTTTACCTGGACTGTTACAACACGACATATGTATATATATGGGTACTTTCCTCCATCTTTCTCTCTCTTTTCTTCTCTCTCTCCCCTCTCTCTTCCTGCGCTGCTACCCCCCTTCCCCCTTCCAATTAAACCTCTTACACATGAAACTGCCTGGGCCTGGTGTCTGCAGACACTTCCTGCCGCGACTCAAAACCCATCAATGAGTTTAGTCCATTATCTCCAGGGCAGGAGGCATGTAGGCAGACACAGTGCTGGAGAAGTTTATTAGGTAACCATGAGCAGAAAGGCGGGTTTGCTGTACACATCTGGATGAGGAGAAAGGTTATTATATATAGTAGAACAAGGAAAAACATTTGGCTGATTTTGGTGGCAGGTCTCTGTGGAGGAACAGTCTAAGGCTGTAAACATTGGGTGGAAGAAGCTATAGTCAACATTTTTGTGCACACAGTGTCAACATGTACATATAGACTGAGGAAGGCTTTAGTATTCCCACAGGTCTGAAGCATTGAGGTGGTTAACATTGGCTATGGTCACATCAAACAATATACATCCATTCAGGACATTATCTTCTCTCCACATTGGGATAGAGCCCTCAGCCCCACTTTTCTTTTTTTTTTTTATTAGATATTTTCTTTATTTACATGTAAATTTCTCCTTTCCCAGTTTCTCCTCCAA
>NW_022196896.1:36072666-36093211 GCF_008632895.1 Mastomys coucha
TTTTGGTCTTCCTTCTTCTTGAGTTCCTTGTGGTTTGTGGGTTGTTCTTCCTGTATTCCAACCTTCTGTCATCCCCACTTTTCTGAGTGATAATTTGGCTTACGAGTGCGTAGGTGGCTCTTGTATGCTGATCCTTGAGTTCCAGATCTTATTCTTGTGTAGCTTGTCATGAAATCAGCAGCAGAGTCTTATTCCAGTTTTCTCAGAGTAAAGCATTGTAATCACCTCCTCAGGAGTTCCTAAAGTTGAGAAGGAAAAGTTTGTGGTAGTTTTTGCTGCTCTTCCTCCTTCTTCCACTGAGTATATTGTATTTTCTTTAAAATAAGAAATGTCACCTCATTTAATGGAATACTACAACTTAACTTTTTTTTAAAATCTTTTTATTTACTTCAGCTGTTGTCTGCAAAGCTGGTTGTATAGTCCCTATATTAGTATATTAAATCTTTAGATCCCACAGTAAAATTCTTTAATAGAACAAATTGCTTTTCTAAGGCCAGATATCTATAAAAGTCTCTCAGTCAATGTCACATTGAATCACAGTTTAGTGAACTGTCTTGATCAGTGATTTATTATCTGATAATGCCTGAAATTACGGCCACTCTTGTTCTGTTCCTCCACTGTCCTTAACACCCTTTCTCCTATTTTTATATTTTGTTCCTTTTCAGTGTATGTATGGGTACTTACATATTTTATTGAACTTTATCTAAGCAGGTTTTTGGAAATCCTTTATGGACATGTGTGGTATTTTAATAAGGACCTTTCTATATGTAAAGGAAAACATATATGATATGGCACATGAATTAGTAGTCATTTAGTTCCTATCTTTTATGGACCTACGGTGACTGCTTCGAGTAAACCTTGGCTTGTTAAAATTAACAAAGATAAATAGACCTTTATAGTAGGAAATGTAGTTTTCAGGATGTGAAATAATTAATTTGAATAAATATTTGCTATTTGTTTGCATAAAAGTTTTAATCCTAACAGAGAACTCTGACCAGAAAACGATGTAGCAGGATCATTGAAACAGGTGGTATGAGTCATAAGTGCTGCTTTAAATGAGAGGATGCTGTGTGTGTTGGCAGGGACTGTTCTACACACAGGTAGTTTTGGAACTTCTTAAGCTGAAATCCAGCTGGAACGTTCTTAGTCAGATGGATGGGTTTGACCACTTATAACCTATTTGTGTATTCAGAGCACTGATGCTAAGTTTTGACATCTAAGTCACAGTTTAAAAACCTCAGGTATATGTCTCCCGATATGAGGACAGTTATCCCTGAGCCAAGGGATTTTGTGCAAAGCTAATCTGTATAATACAGAATCAGTTTTTCCATTGCTGTTATGTTTCAATAACTGAATGAACATTCTGAATTAATAAGCATAATGTTTGTGTAAGCTAAAGACTATTCTGCATTCGTGGATGGGAGCCTTAAGCAAATGCTTTTTCCCCATCAGCTTGTTCAAAAGCATAAACACCATCATGAGCTTGTTCCAGGGAGGAACATTAGGTAACATAGTAACTGGCTGTGAGTAAAGTGACTGGAAGTATAGCTGCATGTTGTTTTCAATGCTTGGGAGAATTGTAATGAATTATTTTCTTTTTTTATATGTGGATATTTATACTTTTTATCATACAGAAAAAGTTGGAGCGTTAAAGACAATCAGTAGGATTTGCAATTTGTTTTTATTTATGGTTTTGGTTAAAACTGTACCAGATAACTGGTATTTATTACTTGAAGAAAATATATAAAAGTGTTAGAAATATTCAAAGATGAGTTACTTATAAACTGCTCAGTGCACTAAGAAGAAACAGTAGCTGGTGGCAGAGGACCAGGCTCCCTGTCTTTCCCGGCAGTTCTTCATTCTCATGTTCCACTTAGTTCATATGCACAGTGCTACAAAGCTGGGTTGTAAGATCTGGTCTTGTTCTGTTGTCATTTCCTTCTTGTTTCTTTCCCTTTTGAATCTCCTGCTTTTTCGTAAATGTTAAGGATGAAGTGAAACCAGAGAAAGACACTGGGTATGTATGTATGCTCTCTGGCCTGGGAAGTGCTGCTCTGCCTAGCTTCAGGTCACCCATTCATTCTTGCAACTAGTATGCAAGTAAGTACTTCTTGGAGTCAAGCTTAGTCTCAAAGCTCTGAAAGTGCTGTCTCATTTACTCCTCTCCAGAGCCCCATAGGTAGTAATGCTTGCTTGCTTCTGATCTACGGGTGAAGAAACTCAGGTTTCTTGAAAGAAGGAAGGATGGATCTCCCAGAACATGGAGCCAGTCAGTCTGTATTCAAGCCACAACTGTCTGCTTTACTATTTTAACTACCTGGTTTTAAGGAGCATCTATATTAGTACTGACAGGTCAGCCATGGTGTCACTCTGTTGTACTCCAAGGTGATATATGACAGAGCTTTTCCTTTCTATCTAACTGCACCCCTGCACCTATTATTCATCCTCTCTTCATTCTTCCCCATCCTCTTTTTCAAACCTGTGGTGACTTTCATCCTATGAGATGTGTATTTTAACTTCCAATTGTGAGTGAGACCATGTGGTGTTTGTTTTCTGTGTTTGATTCATTTTACTTAACATAATGTCCTGCATTTCCTTTTAATTGAGACTATTTCCTTACTGTTCTTCTATCATGACCTTGTTGGTTTTGAAAGTTAGAGGCTAATTATTTGCAAATTTTTCTTCTGCTTAGGAATGTCATGATCTGGTTCATGGCATTCCTGTTTTGGTTAGGAGTATCAGTAATAGAGCTGGAGTCTTTGCATTGCACAGTTTCAGGAAGGAATGACTTGCCTGACATTGTGGTTTGCCTGTTAAGGCCACATCTGCTGTGTTTCTTTGTTACAGAATTACTATTTTTCTCTTTAAACACATTAACATCTTTTAGGGAGATATTCTCAGAGTATGTATGTTATATTTTACCTGTTTTTAATTATGAATTGTTGATTCTTGCCAGAGCCTACATTGAAAAGAGTGAAAAGGAGCTAGGAAGATCAGAATAATAAACATAACATCCACTTTAGAAGGCTATGGAGATTTAGCAGAATGGGCTGCAAAAGAAAATAAGACAATTTTTGGGTAAAACAACCCTCAGACGATGAGGAATGCAAAGATCCTTGGAGAACTCCTTCTTCAGTAGAGTGGATGAGCAACTTAGGACTGAATCCCTGTATTTCACTTTTCTTCACCCACAAGGAGGGAGCTGTGCAGTTCTTAGCAGGGAACTTGAAATTGTATCATAAAGGCCGGAAGCAGTTATGTCTTGTGGCTTTGAGGATCTACGGGAAAGAGCCAGGCTGTCTCTAAGGATGTAGATCAGACTTAGGATTTTAGAATAAAGACATAAACTAAACCTACACAATAACTGAGTAATAGCTCCTACTGGACAGTATTCTTTGGTGTTAAGTCTAAACATGACCCACATTCTTGTTTTACCCCAAGGAGCAGGTGTCAGTGATGTTGGAGCATATGCTTAGTTAGGGGAGGTTTGATCTGAACTATCTTTAAAATTCAAAAGCACCTGAAAACTGTGTAGGATAAATAAACAGGAAAAAGAGACACAGTCAAGGACAATGTAATAAAAGCAAATCGAGGAAACAGAATGAGACAGAACAGAGGGAAACATGGAATGCAGTGTGCAGTTGATGATAGCAATCTGAGATCGACCTGCAGGACTTCTCAGAAAAAGAAAATAATTTCTACCTGAATTTTTTTAAGGAATTAAATTGTCAATCTAGTGTGAAGACATAATATATTGGAAATTATAAGGGTTTCCAAAACTTTAAGCCTCCTAGCGCTTTGTCTCAAGACCAGCAGGAGGATAAATCCTATCAGCCTGGGGTACGAAGCAAAAGAGGAGGAGAATGTGGTACTAAGGACACAGGGAGCTTTATTAAGAGATGTGAGGGGCCCATAATGTCAGTAAGGGAAGTTTGAGGAAGTATGGTGGTCCTTTACCAGAGCTAGAAGCTGGCCAGTGTGAACTGGTGCAGGGTTGGCATTTTCAGATTCTCCAGGATTATAAACTGAGAGACATTTCCAAAGAATCAGGACCACTCTTGACATCTGTATTACTGGAGAACAGTTTCTTAGAATAATCATCAGAGTGCGGATTCATATGTGAGTCTTCTTGCTTATGCAATTTGTGGTTCCCATTTAGAGATAAGAATACAAATTAGGGGCCAAGGAGATGTTGAAAGCACTTACCACTCTTTCAGAAGATCTTTCAGGAGTTCCTGGTCATTGTAACTTCACTTCTAAGGGGAACCTGAACCCTCTTCTGGCATCCATGGTTACTAGGCATGCACATGGTACGCATATATATTGCAGGAGAAACAGAATATAAAATGACCTGTGTTTGTATGAGTTTAGATATTAGAGTAAACACTTGTTACAATAAACAAATGAAGTTATAAAAAACTACAGACTTAAAAAGTGAAGCTGTATATTGAAAGCAAAAGAAATTCTGATTTACTATTTACTGATTTACTACTTACTATTTACTATTTACTGATTTTTATTTATTAGCAGCTTGTCATAGTCCTGGAACACCTGTTTTTCTATGTTTTGAGCACCACAATTAATATTGTTTTTGCAATATTATCTACAGAAGGGATGGAATGATAACCTACTATTCTTTTTCTCATGGCTAGTTACATTTATTTGTTTTAACAAATGATAGTTTATAATTCTTTTCAGCATCACAAAAATCATTAGGATTATTATAAATATTTAATATTTTATAAGAAGGAAGTAATAGCTTCTGTTCAGAGCTGAGAAGTCCAACTGATTGAGCATCCAAACTGATAATGAAACTATCTTACTGTTTAAAGATAGTATGGAAAGTGCTAAAAGATTTACATCAGAGTCTGAGTAGTTGCCTGTTTTACCAGTGACAATGTTTGTTGCCTACCTGCAGAAAAACTGTTAGTTCTTGGTCATCAACATTTCTGTCACTTTTTTTTAATAGTTTGTAATTTACCAAGGCACATTAATTTCCTATTCATGTTGTTGATGTTTAAATCACTTCAACCTGTATTAAGAGTTCTGCAGAGTGAGTCAGTAGGCTGGCTGCTGACACCTTACCTAACATAGTCCCCTTCTAACACTGGCTTCTTTTAAGAAATGACTAAAGCAACTATTAAGTAATTGCCTTTGAGCATAGTGATCCAAAGAGAGTTCTGGAGTACAGTAAGAGGGGGTGGTAAAAACTCAGGAAGTAGAAACTCTGGAGGGAAAGAAACTCCTGACTTTTTTGTCCCCTCACCCAGCAGTCAGGATTCCCACAGAACTGAGACAACTGTTCTCTATAACAAAGTGCTTGCAAATGTCTCCAGTGGCTACTGCGTGTAGTCTTCACAACTGGAGACACCTATAGTTCTTATACTTGAGCCCAGCTTATAGTGCTACCAGGAGTTGACATATTGCAGTACTCAGGTGAGGGAGTCCCACATTGTATCATACTCTAACTTATATCCTACAGGCTATTACAGTTAGAGCATGCACGTCTTATTAGACCACTGAGGCCATCTCAGATCCCACATCCCAGTTGCTGCTGTGTCTTATTTTCCCTTAGCTACATAGAACCCAGGACCAGTAGATCTGCTATAGCCTTTTGGTACCAAACCAGTATGATTCCTGACTCCCTAGGAATGAGGGCTGTCCTAGGAGGACAGTCATGATCTTGGTGTCCACATGCATGATATACCCTGCCCCTGATTACCAGGAGCTCTACATAGTAGAGCATCTATACCCTTAGTGCCTGAGAGATTCTGCTGCCCTGTCCTCTTGACTAATCTGTGATATACCACTCACTAGGCCAAACAGCTGCAGTACCCTATCTTTGTAGATCTGGGATCACCTGAAGTACCCTGATTCACTGTGGTCTGAAGACCTCATTTCATTTCTCTCTAACTCCTAGGACCCAAGGCACAACTGCAATGTACATTTCTGGGCCCAGACTACTGCATCTACCCCTGCAGTGATATAAGGTATCTTCCTGGCCCAGTAGCCCCTGAGAGAAAGATGGAGCAGCCACTGCTACATGGGCAGCAGTAGCCAGGCCAAAGCCCAGCCTGAATTAGGACATGAGGCTTCTCAAATTCATATTTTATCATGGCCATCAGTGCTTGCTTGGAGGAAATGAGCTAGGAGCTCCTGCTGGCTGGGGTGAGAGGGACTAAAACTGGGTCAGCACCCTGACCACATCTCCCTTCGTGAGTTTTGGTGCTGTGGGAACCATCCATATCTGTTGACACATCACAGAATCATAACTTGCTGTGCACTCCATTTGGTCAGTGGAGGCTGTGTTGAGTTATCATCTGGCAGCAGGCAAGCTGAGCTGGTGGCTAAAGTTGTGTAGAATCCGATACAGGGCTGGTCCAGAAGAAGTGGTTAATAATATATTATTTGGGGTTTTTATATCTACCTCTTTGTATGCCCCTCAAGAGGACCTCTATAGAGTTCAGAGAGGTTAGGTAGTTCCTATACTAAAGTCAGTTTGTCAGCTTCTTATACTAGCCTGGCTGTGGTGGTTTGAATCTGCTTGGGCCAGGTAGTGGCACTATTAGTAGGTGTGGCCCTGGTGGAGAAGGTATGGCCTTGTCAGAGGAAGAGTGTCACTGTGGGAGTGGGCTTTGAGACCCTCCTTCTAGCTGCCTGAGGACAGTCTGCTTCTGGCTTCCTTTGGATGAAAATGCCTGCCTGGATGCTGCTGTTTTCTGCAATGATGATAATGGACTGAACCTCTGGACCTATAAGTCAGCCTCTATTAAATGTCCTTTATAAGAATTGTCTTGGTCATAGTGTCTATTCATAGCAATAACATCCAAACGAAGACACAGGCTATAATGGCAACTGCCTACTAACAAGCTAGCTAACTGGCAGAAACAGAATCAAGACTTTGGACAGATTGGCCACTGGCCTTTTCGAGGATATCAGTGCTTGAGCAAGGACCCCCTTTGTAATCACTTACATAAGACAGAAGTTCTTTTCCATTTTCCTTTCCTGGTGTCTTTCGCTCCCCCCTATGGGGTCTCTTTTATCTTTTGTTTTGACTTTTTTCTTCTTTTTTTCTCTCTCTCTTTCTCTTCTTCTCTCTCTCTCTCATTTTAAGTCATGGGTATTATAAACCTTTTGAACAATCTCTAATAATTAGGATTTATTCACACTCAAACTTTCTAACTTCTGATTTTCTTTTCTAACATATGAGTACAACTACATAACAAAAGCAATAATTTTTAGCTTGCTGCCTCTGGCCTTATAGGACCTGAACAAAATTATTCAGAGCTTCCTTACTTTGGTCAGTGTCAGGGTTCCAGTCAGGTTGGACAGAAAGGAAAATCTGTTCCTCCCACTGTCTGACAGAGATTTTTCCTATCTGACCTTGGGGCAGCTATTCTGTTCTTTTCAGAAAATGGTAAGTTTTGAATTTTGTATTATGTAGGTCACTGGTTGAAAAGAAGACATAAACCATGAGAGAGGAGCTGAACAGGCAGAGGGTCTGGGTTTCTCTGCGCAACCTGACCCAGGCAAAATGATTCATGTGTAAGTGTTACAGCTAAGAGGGGAAAGGTGTTCTGGCAGTCAGGAGCCAAGGAATACCAGAAGGTCACATCACACAACTCACAGAAGAGATTTGTTGGGAGAGAAAAACACAGGAGGGTGGTTGCCTCTGCTCAGGTGAGAAGCAGCAGAGAAGGAAACAGGAAGTAGGCTTTATATAGGGTTTCTTGGAGTGGGGGGCAGAGCTTTGCAGAGTGGCCTGGGATAGGAGGAAATATGTGGCCTGATCTTGGGGCAAACTCAGGGATTGGTGAGATTTGGTGACCTGATCTGTTTGTTTGTTTGTTTGTTTTTGTTTTGTTTTGTATGGTGGTGTCTGGCCATTCAGAGGACTGAGAACAGCTGTTACAGATGTTAGGAAAGTCTGTACAGCTATTACAGGTATTAGCAGGGTGGTATTGGGGCAAGGCCTACCCTTGAAGGACTGGGAATGGCCCTCTGGGCCATTAGAGAAGTCTGGGAGCAAAGTCTAACTGCTGGAGCCTTGAGGGCATAGGTCATAAACCAGGAAGGGCCTTACACCACAGAAAGCCACTGGTCAAGACGAGGTAATGGGTCAGAGATGACTGGCATCTCCCAGGTACCATGTTCCAGATGGCTGGAACTGTCACTGGGCTACCAACTTCAAAAGATTTTACAGAAAGTCTGGAATTTTCCATGTAAGCATCTGCTACTGGTATAACTACAGTTACTGCTAGAAGGGCTGTGTGTGTGTGTGTGTGTGTGTGTGTGTGTGTGTGTGAACATGAGCGTGTACACATGCATGCATATGGCCTATAAACCTGTAGGAAGTGGTACAGTGTCTGAGATGCAGCAGTGGCTGGGGTCTTGTGACAGCTTACTCTGTTCTTTATATTAGATCTGTTTCCCCAACCAATGTAACTGACAGAAATACACAACAAGGCCCATAGACGAATAACTAGGTGTCATTACTACACATTCATACACCTGAGTAGGCCATGGAGATGGGTCTCATGGATCCCAGACACCAGATGAGCAATTATGGCTGGCCTTTCCTCTGTGTTCCAAACAAAAGGTGCCTTATCTAGATTTACTTTCAGAGGTGACAGACTATGCAACTTTTGATTTTATTTCCTTTTCACGTCTGAATCTTCCAAAGTGTTAGCAATTGGGGCCCTCTCATGCCTTAAATTTTGCACCTTTTAAGATTTCCTGAGCTACAGCATTCTTCCCAGCTCCAGGGCCTCTGAGACCCCAGTGTCTCAAGGTCTGCTTTCTAAGGATCATGATATAGCTTCTAGAAATAATGTGCGGCATTCACCAGAGAAGGCTGATTGGACATTGGTTTGAGCCAAAATAAAATCTTCATTAGGTGGCCAGTGATGACACTGGGTGTCTAGAACCCAAGCACAGTATTGAGTCTCTTAGGGTGAGATTTTAAGGACAAAATCCATATCCTGGATGCACACATCTCAGTTAGCAAAAACAGCTAGCCAAAAGTGGAATAACTAGAAGCCAAAAGGCAGGGTTAATACATTTAGGGATTTTCCCAGGACTTTGCACTTTGATAGATTATGTCTTTATTCTCATCTTGGCAGGTATTACTGCCTACATGCTGGGTTCCAAGGCCTGAATGGTGCTTCCATCATGGTATCAGAAGAGCTACGGTCTGGGGGCCTGATACAGTAGAGCAGGGGCTTCAGAGAAGGAAACCACTGCTCCTAGTCCTCATTCGCCAGTAGATCTAGAGCCATCACTGCACCAGGAGATCTAGAGATGCTACTGTGCCTGTCTAGTACTCAGGTTGCCATGGGTTCCTGAAATTGAATAAAAGCTGCCCCTCAACACCTCTCCCCTAACTCCCAGGTAGTATCTTTAGTAAATGTTAGTGGCAAACATATTTCCACATGCAAAAAATGAAACTGTACCCTTATTTTAGACCATATGTAAAAGTTAAGTTTAAATGGAGCAAATACCTGACACCATAAAGCTCCTAGGAGAACATAAGAGAAAAGATCTATAACATTGGCCTTGAGAATGATATTTTGGAGCTACTAAAACTCACATTATAAAACACAAACAAATAAAAGGAAGCAAATCAAATGAGAGAGCTTCTCTATAAGAAAAGAATCAGAGGAAGAGACAGTCTACATAATACAAAAAATTTAGTTGCAGACTCCAGATTTGATACAGGATTACTACCCACAATTTATAAAGAACTTTTATACCCCAATAGCAGCAACATTTGAAAATGGGCAAAGGAATAAAGAAAATATCTAATTAAAAAAATAAAGAAAATGGACAAAGGACCTAAACAGACGCTTCTCTGGAGTAGTCATAAAAACTGCCAATCTATATAAGATGCTTTCATCATTAATCATCAGGGGAGTGCAAGTCAAGCCATAATGAGATATCTATCTTCTCACACATAGAAGAGTAGATTTGGGTATACATCTTTTAGATGAGTCTGCATGCTCACATTCACAGCAGCATCTTCATAATAATTAAGAAGTAGAAGCTACCTGTGTCTGCTGGTGGATGAATGGATAATGAAACTGATATGTCTATATAATGGAACATTATTCAGTCTCACAGAGGAGATTCTGCTCTTTATAACATGGATGGACCTGAATAACATTATACTAATTTAAACAGTAAGACAATGTTGTAAGTGGATGATGATCTCACTTAAATGTGGAATCTAGAAAAAGAGAAAGAGTCACACAGAAGTGGAAAATCACACAGAAGTTAGCGAATGTGCTGTGTGTATGTGCCTCTTCCTCTTTCCTCTCCTTCTCCCCCTCCCTCTATGTGTAGGATTATATAGATGAAAGAATTCAAAATAGCAAATACATGAGATGGGCACAACTAGAGATTTTACACATTAGTGTGAGGGCTGTGGCTAGTAAAGCTATGTTGTATTAGATATAGTTGTTAAATAAATAGATTTTAGTTGTTCTTGTCACAAAGTAGTAACTGTAGGATGTAGATAAACTGATGAGCTTCAGCAAGCATTTTATTATCTTTGTGTATCCTCCATATAACACCAGATGTACACAAAACAATTTGTATTTTAAAAAGTCAGAAATTCCCTATCATTTTATGTTTTGTTTCTATTTTTTGTACATTTACACATTGTATGTGTGTGTGAGTGAGTGAGTGAGTGTGTGTGTGTATGTATATGTATATACATACACATATATATATATATATATATATATATATAACACATATATATATCTACATATATATTCTGTGTGTTCATATACATTAAACTTTTATAACTACTCTTTGTAGAAACTTTATGGAGATTTTCATGAGCTTCATTGTAGGTTCAGAGAAATGTTTACCCTGTACTCTCATGTCTGGTTGACTATTACAATTAGACTGGGTTTAGATGCATGTTTCTCACCCTGGGCGGATTTGTCTGGTTACCAGGTAGGACTGAGATTCCTGTTGTATGTGCCATGGTTTCTTCTATCTGGATCCGGAGCATTTCACTTGCCCTATCTAGTTCTTTCCCCTGGGCTAGTAGAAACTTACTTCCTATAACTTGCCTTCAGCCGTGCACAGTCAGCCTTTATATCTAGCATATCTGGTTCTGGTACACTTGAGTCACAGTCTAGCTTCATCCATGAGATTTCTAGGCCTTTCTGTTGTCTCAGTAGCTCCTTACAGCTCCACTTCTGTGATGAAATACATATTTCTCAGTATTGTCTTCCTGGACCACCTAGTTAAGCTTGCAAACACCATCCCTCCCAGTTCCTACCAGTTCTTCCTGCTCACCTTCCTTCACAAGGTTTTGAGTTTCCAGAACACTAACCCTTGTTCAGCATGGGGGTGGGGAGTGGGCGGGAGACTGATTCATCGCTCCTCCTCTTTGCTTACCTGCTCAGTGGGAACCCTCAGACAGTGTTCAGTGCATGGTGGATGCTCAGCAAATCACTGAAACATAAAGGACAGCCGTGTGGATCACACTCCAATGGTAGCACTGGAATGCAGAAGGAAATTTAAGTTCTACTTTGGCACAGCAAGGACAGTGTGATATTCTTATTTAAAAATTTTATCTGAGGTTTTCCAGTTTGAGGCCTCCCAGTGACTCATGCTGTGTACTACTCTGGTCCCCTGGCTATATGGTTCAGAAACATTCTTTTCAGGGTCATCCATTCTTGTGTCCTGAATTGTTGCACTTGCTGCTATTTTATTAGTTTCTCTTTCCTTTAGCTGGTCAATATATTCAGTTTGAAAGCCCAGCAAATTATTCCAAGCATAGTGGTCTGGTTTGAGAAAGGTTACTCATTCATTCATGTGGAAAGCACTTTATTAAGGAGTCTTGACTCCAATGAAGGGATGAGAAAGCTTGGCTAGGCATACAGTGGAGCGCACTGCAGTGTATCAGGTGCTGTGCTCCGTCAGTGCCCTGTGACTAGAATGAAACTACGAGATCAAAATACAGTTTCTGATTTTTATTGTAATTATTAGCACATATTAGCCATACAAGTTATTGGTATCTTCTGATATTTCCATCCATGCATGCATTATGAACTAATTTTCCCCACCCTTCCTTCCTTTTCTTTCTAACTCCATTTTGTTCTCTCTTCTCAGTCTCCCTAAGTCCCCAGTGGTTACTCTTTTATTTTCAGATCAGTGTTTTTTCTTTTTTTGTTTCCACATAGAGATCAAGTAGTAGTTATTTGTGCCTGACTTAATTTGCTAATGTGATGTCCCACAGCTCCTTTCAGTTTCTGATTTTGTGACAATCATCCCAGATGAATATCCTCAAGTTTCAGAGTAATCCAGTCCAGGCTAGGATTTGGGTAGAGTGGGACAGAGATTTAAATAGTTTTCAGGGAAGAGGGGATTTGTGGAGAGTGAGGAATAGACTGCTTTGAAAACATTTCCCTCCATGTTTTGAGATCTACTGACTGCTTCCGTCCAGATGACACTACAGTAAACTCTCCATTGTTATAATTTCCCAAAGAAATTAATTTCTTTTTCTTTTCAAGTGGGGTAGAACAGGGAGGGAAAAGAAAAAGACTTGAGAATTGGCAGGTTTTTTTAAGGGATTGTCTCTGGGGTTTTAGAGTCACTGAGGTAGATGCTCCCTATGTGCAGAGAGAAGAAAGCAGATGCACTGGAAAAGCAAAGTTGTGTCTCTGTGACATTTTTTCTAGAAACCCATGAAGACAGTAATGGATGTCATGGACAGTTTGTGAGCAGGAACATATGATGGTAATGGATGTCATGGACAGTTTGTGAGCAGGAACATATGATATGTAGGATTAGGTTTTGTGCTAGTACGCTGTGTTTTAGAATAGGGAGAGATAACTAGATATGTACCTGTGGGTGGAGCTACATGTTGTATTGTCCAAGAGTCTCAGTAATTATCTTACAACATATTTTCTTTTTGTTAAATGTGTGCTATCTGTTCCCTGCTGTGTGTGATTTGGTATTTGCTAAGGGAACACATCTCTAGTTCTCATAGAACCAGCAGAAAGTGAGATTTACTGGTCATTATGCATTTGATGCAACATGTCAGAACTGTCTGCATCATAATGCCACTCCACATACACTCTACTCTTTAACTCACTAGACACTACCAGCCTGTAACATGGTTCTAACCATTTGATCATGTTTTCTAAGGAAACAGAATGACTCGTTGTTAACATTTTTCTATCACTAGTCAATTGAATCAGTTTTAAGAAGTGATCTGATTTATATGTAGTTACCATAGGGCAGTAGGCAGAAAGTGGGTCATAACTTTGAAACACATAGTTAATACCCATTAGGGTCATTAATATCATATCAGTACTTTTCTTCTGTTATACTGAGTTCTAGCTCTTCTTGGCTCTTGGCAGGTGTCTCTCTTACTAGCCTATGCCACTTGCTTCTTTCCCAGCCGAATGAATTGTTCAGTTCCACCAATATCTTGCCCTTGGCCAGTATCATCTACGTTATCACTGGAGTTACTAGTTGGGACATCTAATTTTATATGGTTGTGATAAAACACTATGTCTAAGGCAGCTGAGAGAAGAAAGAGTTTATTTTCAGCTCGTGGACCGAGAGGGATAAGAGGCCCTTGCCATGATGGCAGGAAGCATGATAGAAGGCAAGTATGGCAAGTGGAGCAGCCCAGAGCTCATGTATCAAATCATAAGCACTCAACTTGGAATGGTCCAAATCCTTAAACTCTCACGACTACATCAATGTCATCCTTCCTCCAGCAAGGCCATGCCTCCTAAGCCTTCTCCATCTGGGGACCAGGCATTCAAATGCCTGAGATTATTGCAGACATCTTCTTCAAACTGTCACATTACTATCTTCAACAGTATTAACACATATTTACCAGAAGTACTTGTCTTAGTTAGGGTTTTATTGCTGTGAATAGACACCAAGATCAACCATGGCAACTCTCATAAAGGAAAATATTTAATTGGGGCTGGCTTACAGTTCAGCATTAGTCCATTTTCATCATGGCCTGAAGCATGGTGGCACACAGGCAGGCATGTTACCAGAAAGGCAGCTAATAGTTCTACATCTGGATCTGAAGGCAGCAGGAAGAGAACTGAGTCAGTGGCCTGACTTGAGCACCTGAGACCTCAGTGCCTTCACCTTAGTGACACACCTCCTCCAACAAAGCCATACCTATACCACCGAGGCCACACCACTGAGGCCACTCCCTATGGAGGCCATTTTTATTCAAACCACGACAGTACTTCTTGCTAGGATGCTATACCAAGTTTTTTGTTTTCCTTCAGTCCTAATATAAATGGTGTAAGATAGATCCTAGTTCAGTTCTATTCTCAGTGCCAAGTACAGATCTTGGTGCACAGACAATCCATAGTGGGTATGTTGGTATAATGCATTCTTGCTTGGCGAAGGAAGGAATCAGGGCTTAGAGAGGCTGTGTGATTTTCTGAAATTTAATTGTCATTTCCTGTGGTTCAAATATCTCTTCAAAAACTGAAGGCAAAATTTGATTATCAACCACTAACCAAAGAACATACATGTGGATCCAAACAACTGGAATTGGGCAATCTCAAAAGCTGTTCCCTGTATGTGGAATATGTTCTTCTACTGGGCTACCCTGTCTGGCCTCATTGGGAGAGGATGCTTCTAGTCTCGCAGAGACATGATGAGCCAGGGTAGGGGGATACCCAGAGGGCTGCCACTGGCTCAGAGGAGAAGGGAGGGGAAGGAGCAAGGATTGTGGGAGGGAGTGACTGGGAGGGTAACAGGGAGTGGGATATAAAGTGAATTAAAAAAAAGGACTTGGACTATTATTAGGTGATTTGGTCATAGGTCTCTCCTGTCATGAATGAGTTAATTTTATCATCATGGCAGTCGACTAGGTATCTGGAGAACTGATTTGTTGGGAGCCTGAGTTCAGTTGATTTCCTCCTTCAGTGTTATGTGTTTTTGTCTTTTATTACTTTGAGTGATGGTTTTGCTAGAAACCAGTACTACATTCCTTGATTTGCTAGCCTTCAGAGTTGTGAATAAAAACTTTTAGTTTATAAATGATCAAGTTTATGGTATTCTTTTATAGTATCAGAAAGTGAACTAATATATCATTGCCAAACCTAGAATTCAAAATAGCATACCTTGTTGTCTCCTCAACATGACCCAGTCTGTGTGCCCTTTGAGTTCTCCTTCCTTCTCTTTTTACCATTCAGAACTCCTCACTGCTCATCCTATGCTTCAAATAATAGTTAAGTTCTACCTTGTATTGCTTTTCTTATTCCTGTGACAAGAATCAACTTAAGTGTTTATTTTGGTTCACAGGCTGAATATAGTTGATCATGGTGGCAAAGTTTGGTGGCAGGAGCTTGATGCAGCTGTCATATTTGATCTCCCATTAGTAATAGAATGATCAATGTTGGTGATCACTTTGCTTTCTCCTATTTACACACCCTAGCACCCCAGCCCAGGAAGTGGTATCTCCCACATTTAGGGCAGGTCTTTGCACTTGAGTTAGCTCAATCTAGAAATCCCTTAGTAGAAGTGCCCAGAGGTTTGTCTTTTTGGTGAGTAAAGATCCTTTCACACAGAGAAATAACACTAGCCATCACAGTTCCACCCCTTGTCATCTTTACATCTAAACATCATTGTTACTCTTCTACCCCCTGTCCACACAGACTCATGATTAATCTCACAATGTAAAATGCATCCAGTCTGACTTCTAATGTCCCCATAGTCTTTTATAGTTCTAACAATGTTCAAAAATATAACTTTAGAATTTCTTCTAAGACTATTGCAAACTCTTGTTAAAATATTTTAATTATTTTCTTGAGGGTTTTATAAATTTATTTTTTATTTTTAAAATTGAAAGTAAATATTTTTTCATATAACATATTCTAATTATTATTTTCTCCTCTGGCAATTTCACCTAAATCCTACCTACCTCCCAGTCTACCCAAACCATGCCCTTTCTTGCTTTCACTGGAAAACAGACATTTACTATGACTACTACTACTACTACTAATACTACTACTACTACTACTACTACTACTACTACTATAACTACTATGACTAGTTATTACTATTATAAAATAAAAATAAATGAACCTAAATATAATAAAACAAATGTACAGAAAAGAGGATACAAAGAAAAAATACAGGAAACACATATAAATGCAGAGACACACACATACCCACATACAGAAATCCATAAAACCACAAAACTGGAAACCATAAGCAAAAGACTTAGTACAGACATAAAACAAACAAAAACAATACCCCAACCTTTCATAAACATATATATATATATATATATATTTTTTTTTAAGAAGCTTCTACTTTAGTGGGTTTCCAATACGACATCAAATAGCCCTAATTTTATCTGTTCCTCTCCATATTTGCTCCCTTATCTCCTCCCCCTAGCCACTTCATCTTCCTATTCCAGCCCCATATCAATTGAAATTATCTATTCTATGTTCCATTCCCAGGGAGACCCTTTTGTCACTGCCTACCAGTTCCTTATTCTATACCTAACCTCTATGGTTATTCAGATTGTAGTCTACTTATCAAACTCCTAATAGCTAATATCCACATGCAAGTAAATACACAGTGTCTTAGGCAGTGTTTCTGTCACTGTGAGGAAACACTGTGACCATAAAGCAAGGTGGGGAGGAAAGGGTTTATTCAGCTGACATTTGTACATCAATGTTCATCACAGAAGGAAGTCAGAACTGGAACCCTAGCAGGGCTAGAACCTAGAGGCAGAAGCTGATGCAGAGGCTATGGAGAAGTGTTGCTTGCTTCATGTAACTTGATCAGCCTGCTTTCTTATAGAACCCAGGATTACTTACTGGTCCAGGAATAGCACCACCACTGTGGGCAGGGCTCTTTTCCATGATCACTAATTGAGTAGATATCTTACAGGTGGATCTCATGAAAGAATTTTATCAACCAAGGCTCCTTACTCTCTATTGAGATACAAATACATAATTATTAAGCCATAACTCTTCCTTATTCATCTCCAAGACCTATAACCTTAAATGTCCAACAGTCTTTACAAACTCAAACACATTAAAATTTTAGTACCTTTAAAATAGCCAATCTCTCAAAATCCAAAGTCTTTCTTTTTTTTAACCTTTTTTCTTTTTATTACGTATTTTCTTATTTACATTTTAAATGATATCTCCTCTCCCGGTTTCCCCTGGGGGGGGGGGGACCCTGTTCCCTCCCCTTCTCCCTGCTCACCAACCCACCCTCTTCAGCTTCCTGGCCCTGGCATTCCCCTACACTGGGACATAGAACCTTCACAGGGCCAAGGGCCTCTCCTCCCATTGATGACCAACTTGGCCATCCTCTGTTACATATGCAGCTTGAGCCATGAGTCCAACCATGTGTACTCTTTGGTTGGTGGTTTAGTTCCTGGGAGCTCTGGGGGTACTAGTTAGTTCATATTGTTGTTTGTCCTAAGGGGCTGCAATCCTTTTAGCTCTTTGGGTCCTTTCTCTAGCTCCTTCATTGGGGACCCTGTGCTCAGTCCAATGGATGGCTGTGAGCCTCTACTTCTCTATTAGTCAGGCACGGGCAGAGCCTCTCAGGAGACAGTTATATCAGGCTCCTGTCAGCCAGCACTTGCTGGAATCCACAATAGTGTCTGGGTTTGATGATTGAATATAGGAAGATTTCCCAGGTCGAGCAGTCTCTGGATTTTTCTTCTTTTAGTCTCTGCTCCATAGTTTGTCTCTACAACTCCTTCCATGGGTATTTTGTTCCCCCTTTTAAGAAGGAATGAAGTATCCACACTTTGGTCTTCCTTCTTCTTGAGTTTCTTGTGGTTTGTGGATTGTATTTTGGGTATTCTGAGCTTCTGGGCTAATCACTTATCACAGAGTGCATACCATGTGTGTTCTTTTGTGATTGGGTTACCTCATTCAGGATGATATTCTCCAGATCCATCCATTTTCCTAAGAATTTCATAAATTCATTCTTTTTAATAGCTGAGTAGTACTTCATTGTGTAAATGTACCACAATTTCTGTATCCATTCCTCTGTTGAGGGACATCTGGGTTGTTTCCAGTTTCTGGCTATTATAAATAAGGCTGCTATGAACATAGTGGAACATGTGTCTTTATTACATGTTGGAGCATCTTCTGAGTATATGCCCAGGAGTGATATAGCTGGGTCCTCTGGTAGTACTATGTCCAATTTCCGGAGGAACCACCAAACCAATTTCCAGAGTGGTTGTATCAGCTAGCAATCCCACCAGCAATGAAGGAGTGTTCCCCTTTCTCCACAACCTCTCCAGCATCTGCTGTCACCTGAATTTTTGATCTTAGCCATTCTGAGTGGTATGAGGTAGAATCTCAGGGTTGTTTTGATTTGCATTTCTCTGATGAGTAAGGATGTTGAACATTAGGTGCCTCTCAGCTAAAGTCTTTCTACTGTGAACTCGAGTAAAATACTTTCTTACTTCTAAGGGGAAAAATCAGTTGCACAGTCACAATCAAATCAAAATTAAATTCCAAGTGTCCAGTGTCTGGGATCCACTCATGATCTTCTGAACTCCTCCGAAGGTCTTAGATCACTTTTCCAGCTCTGCCTACAGCTTATCATCTAGGCTTTGGCTGGCTCCTCTTTACTACTGCTACTGTTCTTTCTAGTCATCCTAGGGTACTGGGGTTTTCTACTGCAGCTGGGCTGCACTTTCACCAATAATCTTTCATGGGCTTTCTTCATGGTGTCAAGCCTCAACTTCTTTGCATGACACCTTCAGTCCTAGGCCTTCAACTGCCACTGAGGCTGTACCTTCACTAATGGCCTTTCTTGGCCTCTCACAGTACCAAGCCTCAGCCATTCTTCATAACCCTTTCATGCCTTCCAAAAGAGTCTGCCTGGGTGACTCTTACATACTCCCAAGTTTGGCTGCCAGCTTGTCTGTGTCTGGAACACACCCTCTTTGTGCTCTCAGAAAACACTTCCCAGATGACTTCCCCTCAGTGGTGCAGGTCTCTTCCTAATCACTGCTCATTTCTTAGCTTTAGCTTACCAGTGCTATTTGTTTTAATAATTCCTTCTATTTTTTTACTCTAAAGCCAAAGCTACATGGTCAAAGGTGCCTAGTTCAAAGAAAGTTCTATTTCTTGCTGGGACTGGAATATGGCCCCTTTGTTCTATTATATCTTTCCCAGTTTTTATATTTTTGATGATTTACTTTATTGATGAAGCTTGGCTGTCCTGGAACTTGTTCTGTAGACTAACTTTGAACTCTCAATGTCTGTGTCTCCTGAGTGCTAGGATTAAAGGCATTTACTACCATGCCTGGACCTAAGCTTTTCTTTACCTGGAACTTGCTCTGTGCCAAACTGGCCTTGAACTCAGAGATCTGCTTGCCTCTGTCTCCTGGGGTTAAAGGTGTGTACCACCATGCCTGGACCTAAGCATTTCTTTAATTTCCTTTTCACAAGATCTTTATAAATATGGCCACTCTACCTCAAGATCTAGATCAAAAGCATGTATCATCCCATGTCAAGATCTGGATCACAGGTATGCTCACTATTTCTGGATTGTGTTTCATTTCAGATATAGTTAAGTTGGCAATAAAGAATAGCCATCACAAACCGTCCCTTGTCAATTTGATACACAATTGTATCTCCTTATGTCCAAATAAAAATATTAACCAGGTCATAATGATGCCTACCATGATATAAGTATCCCTTGTTCAACTGTAAATGCATAAACAATAAGGTTAGTTGGATGAGATCTTGCTTTTAGGTCTCTACTCCTTTATTTCAATATAATATCGTTTAACAGAGAATTCAGCTCTATTCCACTTCTTGGTGTCCTTTAATCTTTGAACTATATACTCTATATTTTTCCTTTCTCAGTTTTATACATGTGATCAAAAGGCTCTTCATAAGAGCAAACCACAGGACAGAGTTTATAATATACTCTTTTGAGATTTCCATTGTCCATGCAATTAATCTGATCTCTTCACTTAAGTTTTAGGCAGACTCTTCGGACAAGGGCAAAAATCAGCCATATTCTTTGCCAAAGTATAACAAGAATAATTTCTAGTGTGCATTGTTTAGGAGGTATATGGAATACCCCTGACTAACAATTCAAGAAAAGATATCCAATACCAGGCACACAGCATTTTATTTGGCAACCTGTGGTCTGGAAGGAACATTATTCCTCATGGAGATTAACTCCAGTTAAATGTGTATATGTTTGTCTGTCTTTCTGTCTGCCTGTCTTCGTGTCTGCCTGCCTGCGTGTCTGCCTGCCTACGTGTCTGTCTGTCTGTCTGCCTGCCTGCCTGCCTGACTGTCTTAGGGTTTCTATTGCTGTGACTAGACACCCTGACCATGGCAACTCTTAAAAAGGAAAGCATTTAATTAGGGCTGGCTTACATTTCTGAGGTTTAGTCCATTAACATCATGGCAGGAGGCATGGTGGCACATAGGCAGATATGGTCCTGGAGAAGTAATAGAGTTCTACATCTGGTTGCCAGGCAGAGAGAGGGAGGGGGCAGAGAGAGAGAGAGAGAGAGAGAGAGAGAGAGAGA
>NW_022196896.1:36093221-36140137 GCF_008632895.1 Mastomys coucha
GAGAGAGAGGGCCAGGGCCAGGGCCTGGCTTGGGCATTTAAAATCCTAAAGCCCACTCCTAGTGACACACTTTCCCACTAACAAGGATACACCTACCCTAACAAGGGCACAAGGAGACACTCTTCAGATCTCTAGTTCTTTTCAGCACAATTCTCTCTGGGACTGGTTCCACACCCAGTCTATAGCTTTTGTTGGCAGGTATCCTACAGTCTGGCATTTTGAACATCTTGGAGTTTCCAAGGCAATCCAGGCTTTACCTTCACAATTTCACACAGTGGCCTCTCTGGGCCTTCCTGAAGGGACACCCTTGCTATTTGACTGGCCCCAGTTGTTTTTCTTAGCCATGGAGTGAGATTCTATAACCCCTTTCATATGTCCTTAACTCTAAAGCAAAACCATGTGGTCAGAGCTGCCATGTTCTTCTGCTTGCTGTGGCTGGACTATGGCCCCCTCATTTCAATACATTTTCATCAGCTTTCCATTTTTGATGGTTTCCTTTACTACTAAAGCTTGGCTGTCCTGGAATTCTCTGTAGACCAGAGTTGCCTTGAACTCAGAAATCTACATGGTTTTACTTCCCAAGTGCTGGAATTAAAGGCATGTGTCACCAAGCTTAACCCTAATCTTTTCTTTAATTTATTTTCACAAATAGAATGCTTAGCTGGATGAGGTCCTGCCCTGAGGCCACCATTCAGGTCTTCCATTTAGTATCAGGCTTTTCTCTAACCTGTTCATCTCCTTCAACATAGGCTTTAGCTCCATTCTACTTCCTGGTGCTCCTTATCACCTCAAACTGTACATTTTGCATTCTTACTTGCTCAACTTGGTCCTTTTCATTATCAATCTGCATAACCATAGCCATGAATAACAAAG
The DNA here is from genome assembly GCF_008632895.1 of Mastomys coucha. Lineage (NCBI taxonomy): Eukaryota > Metazoa > Chordata > Mammalia > Rodentia > Muridae > Mastomys > Mastomys coucha. The sequence goes on from NW_022196896.1 coordinate 36,094,095, forward strand.
GAAGACAGTCACTACTAGGCTGACTGGAAACCTCCTCTGCCAAAGCTCTTAAGCCCAAACTCTTCAATTTAGCCTCTGGCAGATTTAGGGGACAAGGGAAGAAAGCAGCCACACTCTTAGCCAAAAAAAAAAAAATATCACAGTAATGGTCTCTAGGCCACATATTAATATTCTTCTTATTTGAAATCTTTTGAGCTGGACCCTCACAGTTCAGTTCACTCTCACCACTACCACCCTCCATGATCATACTTATATGTTACACCAAGCCCTGCTTAAAGTATCCAATTGATTTTCTAATCCAAAGCCCCAAAATGTTTTGTATTCCTCAAAATAAAAGCATGGCTTATCACAGCATATACTAGTATCTAGTACCAACTCTTAGTTAGGTTTCAGTTGCTTTGAATAGTCAATAAGACCATGGCAACTCTTATAAAGGAAAGCATTGAATCAGGGCTGGCTTTTAGTTTAGAGATTTAGTCCATTATGCTTCTGGCAGGAAGCATGGCAGCATGCAAGTAGACCTTAAAAGGTAGCTCAAAAAGTTCTGCATCTGAATTGACAGGCAGTAGGAAGAAAGAGAGACACTGGGCCTAAGTTGAATATTTAAAGTCCCAAAGCCCATCCTGAGTGACACACTTCCTACAGCTAGCCAACACTTACCTCAACAAGGACATATACTAGTGCTACTTCCTAATCACCAAGCATTTAAATATATGGGTCTGTTGGAGCTATATTCTGTTCACTGGTGTGTGTATACATGTAAAAAACTAGCTTATAAAATATGGGTTTCCATATAGTTCTCTCAAATATCCTTAGTGTTAGCTCCTCCCACTCTTTCTGTTCTCTGGGACTTTTCTAAACCTTGAAATTTCAAACCATTACATATTCTTGCTACAATCCAGTTCCCAAATTCTTTGTATCACATGGCCATATTATTCACAGGAATGATCCTATTTCTCAGTACCAACTTTCTAGCTAGTTATTCTTCTTGTTGTCATGACTGAATATCTGACAAAAAAAAAAAAAAAAAAAAAAAAAAAAAAAAAAAAAAAAAAGAAAAAAAAAAAAGAAAAGAAGGTTTATTTTATCATGGCAGCTGGGACCAGAGGGAGCTGATTATATCAGGTTCTTAGTCAGGGAACAAAGAGAAATGAATGTTATTTTTCTGTTCATTTTCTTATTTTTATTCAAATCAGAACTCCAGTCAATGAAATGCTGTTCTCCATATTTAGAGTGATTCTTCCCACCTCAGTCCAACCTAGAACCCCCATCGCCAGACCCAGAGGTTCTCAGAGGTTTGTCTCCTATGTTATCCTATGTCCTGTCAAGTGGACAATATTTATCACCATACACCTCTTCTTTAGCGTCTGATTTCTATGTGTGCTTGAATCTTCCTTCCTCCTTGCCTCTTTGGTGGTCTGTTTGCAGTTAAGTTATACTGTGTAAGGAATCTACTTTGCCTTTGTGTGTGTTTGCAAACCTCACTGGTCCACCATCTCTGTGAGTGAGTGGTGGCTTGTCATACAGTGCTGTCTACCACACCCCTCCTGTTTAGGACAAGGCTTTGCTTACTAGGTATGAAGAAAACATTTGTGAAGTCATGTAGAACTTTCATGGGAGAATAAGGGAGGTCCTGAGCATGGGCCTCTAACACAGGAAAGGTAGGGTATCTGAATGAGGCCCTGGCAGCTGGTAGGAGAGGAAGATAGTAGCACTGGCCAGGTGGCTAAGCATGACACAAAGACAAACTTTGCTTTGCTTACACTAGGCAAAAGGCTGGTCCTGGGTATACACAACATCTTTTCATAAATAAAACAGTTGTATTCATGGAGAACTAGCAAGAGGAAGATGCAACAGGTGCCAAAGATGAATAGGCAGTATTATTTATTTATTAATCGGAAACCAATCCTAGTTTTTGCTTCTTCCTTTCCTACCAAGTGGCCTCTGCTGAGAGTAATTTTTACTTTTTAGTGCTGTCTGCACCTGTGGCCTTTGGACCTACTGTTTATGACAGATGGGCTGGGCTGTGTTTGCACCATTTAGTGGCTTCCCTCCTCCTGTAGCACTCCATGCTGCCATCATTGGCTCAGGCCCAGTGGGCATGTTTGCTAGTAAAGGTTTGAATCTATTGCTCAGCTTTTGAACTCGTAATGTCCCCTCCTTGCATGGAGAGTGGGTTTCTACATCACGTGACATTTTTTTCTTTGATCAGGTCGCTGTCTCTCAACACAGTCCTCAATTGTGAGCAAATTGGAAAGATGAAGCATCTACCTCACATGTTGAAATAGGACATATGGTTGAAGTTCTCAGTTGCTGCTTTTAAGAAGGGTTAGATATACCTTTACCTGGATGTATGGAAAGGGAAAGTTTGTCTTATGTCTTGGAAGACTGATGTGCTTTTAATCAGTGCACTTTGGACTTTCTTAGGGAGGTTTACCTGCTGGCTTTATTGATTTTTACCTTAACAGATGCTTACTCAGATTTTAGATCAGCACAAAGCAAATATTTACTTAGTAGAGCTAATAATGAAGGGAGTTGTTTCATCTTGAAGCTATGTCAATCTGAAGAAACAAACTCCATATTAGAGTTAGAACAGTACCCCTCCACGTTTTAACCTGACTTCTCTACAAATGTCAGGGCAACGTGCTCATTCTTTTTGCCATTGCTAAGTGGTCATTTAGAACCCACATTTAGTCAACCAGATGAGAACATTTTACATTGACAGTGATGTGATATGCTTGAATATTTATTTAACTATTTTTTTTTGTTGTTGTTGAAGTGAATACACAGAGAAGTGGTGAGTGCTAGTCCTAGTTTTCTTTTATATATTTCCTGAGGATTTGGATGCATATTCATAATTGCTGGCTTCCCTGTTGCCAGCTGTATTGCCCCATGGTACCACATAGACACATGAAGAAAGACAGAGTACTCTGGGTAGTGGTGGCACACGCCTTTAATTCCAGGACTTGGGAGACAGAGGCAGGCAGATTTCTGAGTTCAAGGCCAGCCTGGTCTACAGACTGAGTTCCAGGACAGCCAGGGCTACACAGAGAAACCCCGACACAAAAAAAAAAAAAAAAAAAAAAAAAAAAAAAAGAAAAGAAAAGAAAAGAAAAAAGCAAAAGAAAGAAGACTACGTCTAAAGCTGTGTGAAGGCATGTGGACGAGGGGCCAGGGGCTAGAGCTCCACACAGTGAGGCTTTTAGTGGCTATGAAGACCATGATACAGGAAGGTCCCTTAAGAACTAGCCTTGACAGCTCTTAAGGTTAGCTTCAATCCCCCTCTAGTACATGCACTGCACACACAGTGGGGGGAACCAGTGGCATTTCATGGCTGTTCTGCTGCTATTCAGATGTATAACAAACACAGCAGCCTGCTCTTCTGTCCATGCCTAGGATGGGTAGAACACACAAATTAATGAGTAGTGCTCAAGCTGTGGATGGTGCATACATGAATGTGCATTGAAACCACCAACAATGGATCTTTTCTTCTTTGCCCATGTTCTGGTGTTTTTTTTCCAGTATCTTTGTAGTCCATTGTCCATCGTACCTCATTGAGGACATCTCTGTAATAGATTATTCCCAGTCCAAGGAAAATGATGTTTTCTTGTTAGTCTAATGTGTTCCTCATGAAACTCTCTGTCCCCATCTCCTATCCCCATCCCCTATCATTTATGCATACTCCAAGTATTTCTCATTTGTCCCTAATGATGTCTAAACTCTGCAGATCCCTTCAAGGACCTAAAAAAAATAGGGCCTGGGCTACTGTCTCTATTTCTACCATAGTCGTCTTTAACTTTCTCTTTGCTGTTTGTATTGGTTACTTGTGCAGCAGTGTGATAAACACCATACCAAGGCAGTTTATAGAGGAATAATTTATTTGGATTTTACAGTTCAAGAAGGATAAGGATCCATCATTGTCACAGCAAGGAATTCTAGCAATGGGCAGGCATAACCACTGGAACATAACCACTGGGCTGAGAGCCCACATATCAAACTACAAAGAGGAGCCAGGCAGCGGTGGCACATGCCTTTAATCCCTGCACTTGGGAGGCAGAGGCAGGAGGATCTGAATTCGAGGCCAACCTGGTCTACAGAGTGAGTTCCAGGAGAAAACAAACAAACAAACAAACAAACACAAAGAGGAAGCAGAAGAGTGAATTTGAAATGATGAGAGTCTTCAACACTTTAAAGCGCACCCCCCCCCCCCCAAATGATGTTCTTCAACTAGAAAATTACATCTTCAAAGCCTTCTCATGAGGTATCACCAGTTGGGGAAGAAGTATTCAAATGCTCAACCACACTCTGCCTTTGATGTCTCTCTATGGGTTTGCTAATGAGATACTTGGGGAGACCTCAGTATGGTCCCCTTCCTGTGTTGTTTTTCCTGTTCCTGCTAGTCTAACTTATTCCCTCCTCTTCAGGGTTCACTAGTCACCTTTTGAGAGAGTCATTCTCACACACGTTTGTGTGTTTGTATTTTCTTTTGTACCCTAACATTTCTGTGATACTCATGACAACAATCAGTTAAGCCATAATGCACTATGGAGCATCATCCTGTGGACATTCCAGGCTTCACCAATAACACAAAAAAGGAACAAAAACCTGGTTAAATAAATACTATTGTACTTTTACATGTGGTACATGCTTAAGATGGAAGCTGACCTATGCAAGACATAGCACCATCCCTTGAAAACATTTGGGATTTTCAGGAAGGTTTGGGCTAGTGCCCTCCTATCACTAGTAGAAGCAAACCTCTGAAGTTAGATGAGAGGAATCAGCATCATCCATAGTGGGTACAGCTTGGGATACATGAAAACTAGGAACCAGGAATCTCAGGTGGGCATGGGTGTAGATTTGTATTTGTTTGTCCAGGCAAAACTAGACAGACTTCACAGCGTTCCAAGCATTTCTCAAACAGTACTACACACAAACAAAACAAATTTGCCTTATGTCCCAAATACTCAAGTTCTCTCTAATATTCTAGTTGTATTAAAATAGAATCATGCTTTCAGAATATGTATTACGGCAAAATGCACTGTATCTATAACAATTTTATTTGAATCGGTTCATCTGCTTCCCTCATAGGAATGTGCCCTATTATAAGGCAAATACTCTGTCTATCTTTTTAAAGTTATAGTTCCTCTCTCTGTGCCTGGCACAGGAGGGTCAGTGTGCATTAAACTAGTTGAAAACATCAAGTTATTTTTGGTCATTGATCATGTAACTTTTACTTAAAACATTTAAAGGTACTTGTTTTAATACCTGGGTAGACCAGAAATTCCAGTAATGGGGAAGCTGAGAAGAAAGAATCATGACTTCTAGTCTAGCCTAGCCTAAATTATCAAAAATATTAAAATCAGAACCAAAAAAAAGGTAAAAATGAGAAAATCATGTGGAATATATTATACTATCTGAGTATCTATGCTAATACTGCTGCAGAGACATAAGGACTTCTCTGCAGGTCTTGGAAAGCATTCTGAAGATGGCCCTCTTATGTTTTATGTGACACTAGCCCAAGAAAACACAGCATTTTGAATAGTCCTTAAAAGTGATGGCATAATGGGGATGATGAAAATGGAAAGTATATATATTGAAGAAGCCATCTTCTTTATATAATCGTGGCCTGGAAACATACCACAGTCTTTCAGAACAGCAGTCACAGAAAGAGACTAAGTGTAACAGTATTAAAAATGGTAATTTTGAGTTTAGTTTGGCCCTAATTCTAGGGTTTTGCTTGGGCAAATCAAATTCATTGATCCCACTGACAAGCTGCCATTGCAAAAACTTTCTACCTCAGCCAAGTGCCCATGGATGGCATCCATCATGTGGACTTCCAGAAACAAGAAGAATCCTGAGAAGATGCTGAGAAGAACTTGGCCAAGAGGTGTGAAACCTACTACTCTATCTGCCATCTGTTCAGTTTTAAAAGTCTATGAAGACCCTGATACAGGAAAGTCCCTTAAGAACTAGCTTTGGCAGCTATTAAGGTTAGCTTCAATCCCCCTCTAGTACATGCACTGCACACACAGATCAGGGCGAGCCAGTGGCATTTCATGGCTGTTCTGCTGCTATTCAGATGTATAACAAACACTGCAGCCTGCTCTTCTAGTTTTATTTCATAAACAAAAGAGAAAAATATAAAAAGGGGGAGAATGAGAAATAAAAGTAAAAGAAGGAGGACTTATTTGTAAACCTAGTAAAAATCTCTCACAGAATAATGGTGGGTCTAGCTTTTTCCTCCCTCAAAATTTGGAAGGTAGTGTTATCTACAGGTTTTTGTTTAGCAAGCACTGTTTATTTATACTCACTGGGTGACTAAAACATTTAACTCTTTGTCTGTTTGTCTTTATTTTGTGTGTGTGGGTTTGAGGAGCAGGAAAAAAATGAGATAGTAAAAAAATGTATTGCCTTTGGATTTTTTATTTGTCAGTATTGTAGGGTGGTTTCTTCGAGTGACCCATTTGATATAGCCCTAACACAATTCCCATAAGGAGAACGACTTGAAAACACTGGTATTTTCAGCTTAATAAAGTATTTCCCCAGTTTGAAAATTCAAACTACCACCTTTCTAGACCAGGAAAACTCCTAACTACATTTTAAATATATCCACTTGTAAGTTTAGACTCACCCCTCATCAAGGAAACTTCTCTTTGAAATAGTTGAAGACTATTAGAAAAAAACATAACCAATCAAAATGCAGACTTGTAGGACCCAGTCCCAGTGGATACATCTACCAAACAACTCCTATACCTTAGGCTCAGGGAACCTAGTAAAAGAGAGACTGTTAGAGCCAGAGTATCAGGGAGTTTTCTGTGAGACGGTGTCTCCTGGTAATGTCAGGAGCTATATCCATAAAAGTTTCATCAACATGACTGCCTAAATATGAGAAGAACAAAGATGACATGAAATAGACATGCCAAATAGACAGTTAAAAGGTCACGAAGCCTCAGCTCTACACAAAGAGTTCTAGGGAACCAAGGAAAGCTGAGAGCAGGGAAATAGACATCCCCAGAGAAGACCACACCAATTGGTTATCAATACTAAATGGTCATCCGTGAAAACATGGAACATTACAGAGGCTGACCAGGTTGCAATTAGGAATTCATCTGTATTAAATATATGAATGTATATACATCTGAATTATATATATATGAATATACATGAATATGTATACTTCATGTCATAACATATGGTAACAATTACTGAATCAGAGGCTATGATTTGAAAGAGAGCAAGAAGTGGTATATAGGAGAGTTTAGAGGAAAGAAAGGGAAGGGGAGATGCTTTATTTAATCTCAAAAATAAAAGAAATACTGAATGAATGCCACATAATTATAAAATTTAGGAGGAGATGGCTTGAGTGATATAAAACATCAAGTAGACCATCATTTTATAAAATTAATTATTTTATTTTAGCATGAATTTTTCCATAAAGCACCATAATTTCTCTCCCTTAATTGTTCTCTGTTACTTTCATTTTTAAAAAGCAATATTGTATTTTTCTAATTAAGAAAATGGTACAGAGTCATTTAGAAATTAGGAAAAACATGAAGGTAAACTTATCTGTGCTACATCACAGAAAATTGGTAAAGTTTGGGCTGTCATATTTTTATATATTTTGTGATCATTGAATGTGTTATGGATATTGTTCTTGCTTTTTAGTTTTTTCAGTTTATGTTGCATAATGCTAACTCTTCCTGCCATGGTACTGAGCATGCTATATAAGATAATTTTCTTTTCTTCTTTTCTTCCCTTTTTAACTTCTTCCAGTCCTGATGATTAAGACCTTGCACATAGTAAAGTTCTCTGTCTAAGTTCTATAAGTATAGATTTCAATGATTGTGTGGTATTTTATCTTACTTTATTTGACCAATGTTCTATTATGGGTAGACACTGCCATTGGCCATAATTTATCTGTGATAAAGGAGGTGACTGATAGCTGAGTGTCTGTGTATCTGTGAATTTTGGATCTCTTTGTCTGACATCAAGATCCAAGCCCAGGATTTCTTGGTAGAGGGCATGGAGAATTAGGATATCTGTGAGTCGCAGGTAAAGTGCTGACCAGTAAGGTTCTTTCTGTAGGACATATGCGAGAGAGCAGAGATTTTCTGTATTCTCCAACTTAGTTTCAGAAATCTCCACTGTGGTGGTATGCTGATAGGATTCCTTAGCCTCTCTGAAAATTCTGTCATCCCCAAGAACTATTATTATTTTTTCTCAAGGACTACATGCATGAAGTCATTATGTTCTGTCGTCTCTAATGTATGCATGGACTAGAAATTAGTCCTCTCTCCCTTCCTGAGTTCTCTATTAAGTTGGATGAGAATATTTAGAGGTACAAGAGGAAGAAGCATGGAAGAGCAGGAGTTAGGTGCAAGTTCAGATCCTGTTTGCATATTGTAGATGGGTCTGTAAGATCTTACAGCCAAAGAGCATTTGCCATTAGAAATGCCCGTCTCCACTATGATGAGAGCTTGGGGGAGAACTGACTCATCTCTAACAGCTTTTACCGTTACTGATATCCTGTTTTCATAACAGTTCAGCCATGCCAACAGAAAGCCTGCATGTCAGCAGAGCTAAAAAACAATCCGAATCTCATCTTCCTCTCATGGTCATCTGCTGTCTTTAGATATTTTTCCTGTTGCTGTGACAAAATACTCTTACAAAAGCAGCCTGAGGAGAAAGGGTTCATTCTGGCCCACAGGTCAAGGGTAGAGTGCATTATTGTAGGGATGTCAAGGCAGCAGGCACTTTAAGCAGATGGCCACATTGTGTGCATGCATAATGCATGGTCTTTTTACCTTCTCCATTTACAGTCCAGACTCCAGTCTAGGGAATGTTATGACTCACAGTAAGTGGGTCTTCCCACCTCAATTAAAGGAATCAAAATAATCCTCTACAGTGAGGCCTAGAGGCAAGCCTAAACCAGATAATCCCTCACAGGTGTTTCTGGTTGCTTGTCTGCTAGGTAATTCTAGATTCTGTGAAGTTGATAGTTAATACTAATCATAGAGGGTTGTAGAATTGATTAAATACAACAATTCATGTGAAAATAGTGGTCACTGTAAGATATCTTTCCTAGTAGTGACCTGACTTTTCTCTTCAAATGAATGAACACATTGTAAATGTGGATGTTTTCATTCACATTCTAACTATGCTCACTAAATTTAAAAAAAACCAACAACACAGCACTAAAGATCTCTGAAGTGATCTGTAGTATGATTCCCATTTTAAAGGAAGTTAATGATTGTAACTCACATACTGCATTTACACCTGGACACACAGTGATTTACAGTGTTGCGTAAACATGACAAAGGTTATATAGTGAGTCTAGTGAGAATGACAACATTCTAAAGAGGCCCTTTGTATCTCAGTAATATCAAACTACCACACGACTGAAATAATGGAGGCCAAAGAAATGGGAGTTTCTCTAGAAATCTCATGCTGGGAGAAGGAAAATGTACCATCTAGAGGGGAACTTGTATCCCTGGAAGAGATTTCACACAGTTCTAACAGCATGTCAGACTGCTTTACAGAATGAGACTGTGAAGCCTAGACAAGGGTGGTTTACTGATAGTTGGAGCCATACTTTGTCTGGAACTGTTCAAATGTGCTTATCCTTGACATCTGTTTCAACACTGATCTCACTTTAGGACCTGTGAAATGGATTTGGGGTGTTCTCTGTACCTCATTCTCTCTCTTCCCAATGTAGTCACACCAAATAAAACTCCTTGTTATGCTTTACATTTTTAATTTGGCTCTTTTAATGAGCTTATTGCAGGCGGGTGACTGGACCTGACTTGGAGCAGAACAAGTTTGATAATAGTTACAACAACTACATGGATGTGTGAAAGTAAAGGCAAGTTAAAACATTATTAAAAGAAAGTCTTTAAGTAGCCTCTACCAAAGAAGCATTATTTAAAGTATCTCTGGATCACAGGGCATGGCACTACATGCCTATAATTCTAGTATTCAGGAAACTGATGAAGTAGGATTACTACAAGTTTGAGACCAGCAGCCTGGGCCACATAATGATGTCAAGGTGAGCACAAATTACACAGTGAGACCCTGTCTTAAACAAACAAACAAACAAACAAACAAACACCTTCTCCCTTGTGCTGTCCAAAAAACTCAGCCAACCAAATTTAAAAAGTTCAATTATTCTGCACAAAATTTGATTCTGCACAACTGTTGAAGGACAGATGATGAATGCCATTTTGGATGGAAGGAAGCTTTGAAATTAAATGCAGCTATGAAAGATAATTGCTGGATTCAGAGTAGACTGGGTTTTGTGTGTGCTTGAATATGCGTGTGTCTGGCATTGTGTATTTGTCTGAATGTGTATGTGAATTCATTGTAGGGGAATGAGGTGAGCCAGGCACAGTGGGGAGTGAAATGGAGGAAGCAGATAAGAGATAAGGCTGGAAAGAGAGTCTGGAGTCAGGTCACAGTGTTCTCTGACAACGATATCTCTTACATTTGCCTTCTGCAAGGTAGAAATAAGGGTAGAAATGTCCAGATGACACCTAGGAATTGTACTGCTAAAATCAGTCTTCTCTTTTATTTTGTTTTTCACAAAACAGCGAGCACAGTCAAGCATGGCTTGCCTGAGTGTATGCATGGCTGCTCTGCCTGTGTGCAGTACTTCCAGATTCCTGACTCTTGCTCAGGCCCTGGGCTGGATAGGGGTGGAAGAAATTCTGAGGATGTCATGGAGGCATTTCTCTGTTTTAAATAGTGCTTAAAAGGTAAAAATCATAGAGGTGATGGCCACCATCTAACTACTTTTCCCTTTCCTTTTATTTTTTTCTTTATCAGAACTCAGGAGTTAATTTTTGAAATGTATTTTTCTGTGTGTTCTTTCTGAGAAAAAAAAAAAAAAAACCAAAGAAATAAGATTAGAAGTACAAGTGTGTTCTTTCTTCTTTCAATGGCCAGTGGAAGGGTACATTTAGAACTGCGTCTGCCTCTTTATATTTCTGATAGTGAAGCTAACTTGGAGACTAGAGCCTGGATTAGAGTGTTCCTTTGACTGTCTCTTTCTTTTCAGCTTCAAAATATAAATGTTTATGTGCTGGCCTCTGGTTTGGTAGTTTAAAAAGACAGCGCAGGCTGTAGCATGTAAGGGGCTACAAAAAAGTGCTTTATGCTGGACAGGCAGCAGATTGTGTGGCCTAGGCCTCCTCCCCAGAAGCCCGCTGCTTGGTCACAGGTGACTCATCTCCCCAGGGTACATGTCCTCCAAGAGCCATGTTGCCTAACTGAACCCCACTTTTTTGTATTTTAGGGGTTTGACAGTGGTAGGCTTCCCTTTCGTAAGTACATCTGCCTGGATTTCTTTAACGACCTGTCCATCAGTCTCCCCAAAGCAGCTCTTCTCCTTCCTGCTTCTCACTCTTTAGGATTGACTGTACTCATCAGTTGTTTTCACTCTGTGAAAATCCCCCTACTTTCCTTTCATTTCTGCTCTTCCTTTCCTTCGTGTCTTTTGGACAACATGTTTTTGTTTCATGGTTCCAAGTAAGTAAGCTCTTCATCTGTTCAAATACAAAATAGGAAAGGAAAAAAAAATGCCTTGAACCAAGGCAAAATAAATCACTTGCCTTCAAGATTAAGCTGAAAATGTTTCCTTGAGCTTCATGCTTCATGTCAGAACATCTGAACATCCCACCACTTAACAAGATGATAACAGAGTGTTTTTTTTTTTTTTTTTTTAATTTTTGCTTCTTGCTTTTTTCTGCCAGTAAACCATATCTGCACTAAGCCAGGGCCACCTTTCAGTGAAAACGGAACAGGAGGCTGCCCTCTGCCATCCGAACATGCCTCCAGCCCTATTTATTTATGAGGAGCTTTGTGCCATAATGTTATCCAGCTTTATGGGAGACATCACACGGTCCCAGTAATCTGATAGAAGGCTTTAAATGGATAGGCTCTTCTGCCAGTTTTGTGTGCCAGAAGGTTTTGGGCTTTGAAAGAAAGAAACAACAAACAAACCTCAGACCCTAACTAAGATCAAATAATAATGCCCAAGGAAAACATCCTAAGTATCTCTGAAGAAGGTTTTCTATAGATAAAATATAGCATATAAGTAACTTTTTAAAAGTAAAAACAAAAAACTCTTAAGATACTCAAATACAACTAGTAAGGGATTACTATATTCTTTTAAATTTCATGAAGAAAGCAATATTAAAGAGATTTTTTGAATGCACATTTGTTCATATTTGTAATGTGCTTCAAATACAGCATTTTGTTTTCAAGGCAGGGATTTAAGAAAATACTCAGAGGTTATTCTCAGATGGGAAAATGGAGACATTATTAACAAGAACACACACTAGTAACACTCAGTGCTCAGTATTAATTGACTGTGTTCCAGTACTTAGTGCAATCTGCCCACCAGAGTATGAGGATTATTAATGTAATGAGACAACACGTTGCAGTTATGAGACAAATCCAAAAATCTTCGTGATAGGGAATGTCACAAGACATGATGGCCAGTTTAGATTATAAGTAACACATGCTAAAGTAACATATGGGAGGGGCTACTATATGAGAAACAGATCACCTTGCAGATGTGCTTGAGTAATTGTGAAGTATTTTATGTCTGGGGTTACATTTAAGATCTCTCCCTTCAAGGAGTTTGATTTAACTTGAGACAATACTACACAGAACAAAAAAGAAATGTAAGACAATAATGAAATAAATACCATGGGGTGATGTGATGATGCTCACTGCACGGTGCAGCTACTTGCAGTGATCCAGGATTATTTCAGATCTTTGAGTTATTTTAGTTGCGTTTCTTTTATCTATTCTACTGAGTACCTCCAAGTAGTGAAATAATGGAGATGAAGTAATTTAACTTCAGGTAACTGAGAGGGTTTAGAATACTGAATTTGGTGTAGCTTAATTAAGTCACTCAGCATTGACAATTGGGCAGTCTGCCTTTTCTCTACTTAAAAATGAATTATTTTCATGTATATGTACATGTGTAAATGTTCATTTATGTGTATGTGTTTGTATATGTGTGTATACATATGAATGCCAAATTTTACATCAAGAGTCTTCCTCAATCATTCTCCATCACACACACACACACATACACACACACAGACACACACACAGACACATACACAGACACAGACACACACACACACACACACACACACATGCACACACAGACACACATCTCCATCCATCTCCACTGATCTTCCTATCTCCATCTGCCTCTCAGTTCTGGTGTTGAAAGCATATGTCACATTAGCCATATTTTAATGTAGGTGCTGGGGATTGAACTCAGTTCCTCATGTTTGCATGGAAAATGCTTTACCAATAGAGCTCTCTCCGCAGGCTCCTTTAATGACAGTTTGTTGCCTATTTAAGAAAAAACTTATATCCATATTTTTAGCCAATATTCTATTGCTGTGAAGAGATACTCAGACCATGGCAACCCTTATAAAGGAAAGCATTTAATTGGGACTGGCTTACATTTCAGAAGTTTGGTCCATTGTCAGCATGTCAGGAAGCATGGCAGCATGCAGGCAGACAGATTGCTGGAAAGGTAACTGAGACTTCTGCATCTAAATCAGCAGGCAGTAGAAGGAAAGAGTGGGCCATTGGGCCTGGCTTAAGCTTCTGAAACCTCAAAGTCCACCCTCAGTGATGCACCACTTTTAACAATGCTACTCCTACTCAAACAAGGCCACATGGCCAATCCTTTCAAATAGTTCCACACTCCCTATTAGCCTTTGGGGGCCACTTTCATTTCAACAGCTAACACACACACACACACACACACACACACACACACACACACACACACACATTGCCTCTTAGTTTTATATATTTATATGTACAAACAAACATTTTCCTATATTTCCAAATGAATATTGTGTCATGGAAAATATCCTTTTAATAGGAGTTGTCAGTATTCTATTGGTGTGGCTCCTGGAAGATAATGTAGAAAGAAGAAAGGGTTCCGTGGGAAAGGAAGGAGAATACCAGAGGATAATGTGGACTGAATGGATAGAAATTTTAAAAACTTAGATTCAAATGAGAGTAGACATGCCTTCCTGAGTCTGGCTTGTTTCATTTAATGTAATCTAATGCTACATCCAATTTCCTGTAAGTGACATTGATTCATTCTTTATGGATGTATAAAATACCATTGTGTATATGTACTAAGTTTTCTTTATCAATTCATCTGTTAATATGCATCTAAGCTGTGTCTTGGCTATTGTGAATGGTGCTCTTATGAACATGGGTGTTTAGATATTTTTGTGATATGATAACACATCCTGGCCTTTGGCATGACTAGACTGTATGGTAGTTCTAGTTTAAATTTGTAAAAATTATTTCTTTTTTGAGATTATACTATAACTACACAATTTCCTTCTTTCCTTTTCACCCTTCAAACTCTCCTGTATATCCCTTCTTGTTCTCTGTCACATCCATAGCCTCTATTTACAGTAATTGTTATTACATGCATATTAGGTATATGTATATACAAATGTATTCCTAAATGTACCCAGCTCAGTCTATACAATGTTACTTGTATTTACTTTTTCAGGGGTAACCATTTGGTAGTAGATAACCAGTTGGTGTGATCTTCCATGGCTAAGACTTTTGACTGGTGGTTGTTCTTAGATGGTCTCCTGTTTCAAAGAGAAGTTTGAGGCTGAGGACTAAATTTACCAGTGGATACAATATTTAGAATGTAGCAGGGGATTGCCTTGGTTTAGTAACATGGTGGTTGTAGGTTCTTTTCCAAGATCTGGGACTTCACTAGCTCTGTGTAGTTGGCTAGTTTTCCAACACAGGGCATGGTTTTCCTCTTGTTGAGTGAGTCTTATGACCGGTTAGAGATTCCTTGGTTACCATCAACATGTGCATCCCACTACAGCATCCTTAGATTTATTGTTCTATGCTGGTCATTGTTTTAGTTCACAGGCATCGTAGCTGTACTTTTCTTTGGGGTGGAGGTGTTTTTGAGACAGGATTTCTCTGTATAGCCCTGACTGTCCTAGAACTCACTCTGTAG
Organism: Mastomys coucha; assembly: GCF_008632895.1. NCBI lineage: Eukaryota > Metazoa > Chordata > Mammalia > Rodentia > Muridae > Mastomys > Mastomys coucha. The sequence goes on from NW_022196896.1 coordinate 36,109,132, forward strand.
ACCAGGCTGGCCTCGAACTCAGAAATCCGCCTGTCTCTGCCTCCCAAGTGCTGGGATTAAAAGTATGCTCCACCACTGCCTGGCCCCATAGCTGTACTTTTGATTGCTTCTATCCTATGGAAGTTTTCATGGTGCTTTCTAGTACCATAAAATCTAGATTTCACAGATGACACTTTCAAATCAGTTCTACTTCTGGAACTGTTTGTGAGGTTCCTGCAGCAGCTTGCTGCTTCTGTGTCCTTGCTTCAGGAGAGTTGGCGAGCCTTGAAGTTTCTTCAGGATTGAATTACAACTGTTGGTTTGTTTCTGGTGTTTGTCTGTTGAAAGGACTGGTCTGCAGCTGCTGAGTCATATTGGTGTTTGTTATGGGAGTGAAGTGCTAAGGAAGGAGATCCAGCTTACTCCCAAAGAATTATAGTTGAATAGGTCAACTTTGCCCATATCTTAATAACTTTTCTATTCCACTACCTCTGCTGGATGGTGGGCTAGAGGAGAGGTTGAACCCTTATTAAAAGTAGGTTGCAAAAAAATTTATGCCTACATTGGTGTCCTGTTTCTGAGTGAAGAATATTTAAAAGAAAATTTGAGACAAGGTCTTGCTCTGTAGCCCAGGTTAGCCTTAAACTCATGATTCTCCTGCTTCAACCTTCTGAGTGCTGCGACTAGGCATGTGCTATCATACCTAGTCATGACTGCTCTCCTGCAGCTTGTTCTATATTTGACTGGGAGAAAGTACTAAGAGTGGAGAGTTTTGAGAGTGGGTCTGATACTGAGCATGCTAAGGCCTCACCCTCTAAATAGTATGTTCCAACCTAAGAAAACATCCATTTAGTATTGTCAGATGAGGCACTTTCTGATTCTAGATTCTAGATCATATAACGGTATTTCTAACTCGGTAGCCCATGTTTATGTATATAGAACAAATATGTAAAGGGAGGTAGAGAAAGGAGGTAGGGTATAGTTCCTTTGTTAACCAGTGTTACCAGTTAATTACAAAGGAAACAGTCATTTATTAGTATAAATATGAACTCACTTTAGCTGTAGACATATTATACCCTTATCTTAGAGGAAAAGGTGCATAACACTATTTGCTGTGCCTTTTTTGCTCTATAATAAAGTTTCTGATTAGATATACAGAATATAGGAATTATGGCTATATAAAACATGATTGAAAAACACATAAAATTATTTCTTGCAACAGTACTGTTGAAGGGATTTTCAAGGTTCAGATATATAAAACTTTATACACTGTTCATTGTGACTCTTTTAATGTTTTGCTTTGAAAAAATCAGATTTGATTTATATAACAAAGATTCTATTATCTACATTTATTTATTTATTTCAATTTTATTTGTCATCTTTTACTTAAATGCTGGAGAAGTTTAAAGCACATCATGACATTTTGCGTATTTGTACTTCTTAAGAGAAAGATATATTTTAAACCAGTGGCATTGTTATTCCTGAAATCACCAGATTCCATCACCAGATGCATCCAGTACCTTGTATCTTTTTAGTCTTGTGCCCTGTGTGAGACTTCCCCATTTTGACAGCTCATTATTGCGTATTTAGTACCCTACAGCTTAAGTGAATATCTGACTCCATAGCTCAGATATCAACAGTAAGTTCATGTCCAATAATCATTGAACATTTTAGTTTGTTTGTTTTGGGGGGATTTTTTTCTTTTTTTAATTAATTTATTTTTCACACTCTGTATTCCGTTCCCTGCCTTCCTTCCCCAATCCATTCTCTGACTCCTCCAAATCCCATGCCTCTTCCCCCCCACCCCCGTCTCCACATGGATGCCCCTAACCCCCACCCCACCTGACCTCTAAACTCCCTGGGGTCTCCAGTATCTTGAGGGTTAGGTGCATCATCCCTGAATGAACACAGACCCGGAAGTCCTCTATGTATGTGTGATGGTGGCTTCATATCAGCTGGTGTATGCTGTCTGTTTGCTGGTCCAGTGTTTTACAGATCTCCAGAGTCCAGATTAATTGAGATTGCTGGTCCTCCTGCAGGATTGCCCTTCTCCTCAGCTTCTTTCAGCCTTTCCCTGATTCAAAAACAGAAGTCAGCTGCTTCTGTCCACTGGTTGGGTGCAGATATCTGAATCTGACTCTTTCTGCTGCTTGTTGGGTCTCTAGAAGGACAGTCCTGATAGGTCCCTTTTTGTGAGCGCTCCATAGCCTCAGTAATAGTGTCAGGCCTTGGGACCTCCTCTTGAGCCGGATCCCACTTTGGGCCTGTCCCTGAAACTTCTTTTCTCAGGCTCCTCTCCATTTCCATCACTGTAACTATTTCAGACAGGAACAATTATGGGTAAGAGATGTGACTGTGGCATGGCAACCCTGTCCCTCACCTGATGCTCTGTCTTCCTGCTGGAAGTAGGCTCTATATGTTCCCTCTCCCTACTGTCTGGCATTTCATCTAAGGTCTCTCCCATTGAGTTCTGAGAGACTATCACCTCCCAGGTCTCTGGTGCATTCTGGAGGGTCCCCCCAACCTCCTACCTCCTGAGGTTGCCTGTTTCCATTCTTTCTGCTGGCCCTGAGTGCTCCAGTCCTTTTCCCTCACCAGCACCAGATCAGCTTCCCCTCCCCCACATTCCCTGACTACTAGTCCCTCCCTTCCTCCCAGCTTGTGATTGCTTTCTTTTCCCTCCCAAATGAGCCTGAAGTGTCCTCATTTGGGCCCTTCAGCTTGTTGACCTTTTTGAGTTCTGTGCACTGTATTTTGGGTATTCTCTCTGTGTGTGTGTGTGTGTGTTTTTTTATTTAGCTAATATCCACTTATTAATGGGTACATACCATGCATGTCCTTTTGGGTCTGAGTTACCTCACTTAGGATGATATTTTCTAGTTCAGTCCTTCCTTCAGTCTCTGCTCCATAGTTGTCTCTGCAATTCCTTCCATGGTTATTTTGTTTCCCCTTTTTAAGAAGGAATGAAGTATCCACACTTTAGTCTTCCTTCTTCTTGAGTTTCTTATGGTTTGTGGTTTGTACTTTGTGTATTCCGATCTTCTGGGCTAATATCCACTTATCAGAGAATGCATACCATGTGTGTTCTTTTGTGATTGGGTTACCTCACTCAGGATGATATTCTTCAGATCCATCCATTTCCCCAAGAATTTCATAAATCCATTATTTTTAATAGCTGAGTAGTACTCCATTGTGTAGACATACCACATTTTTGTATCCATTCCTCTATTGAGGGAAATCTGGATTGTTTCCAGTTTCTGGCTATTATAAATAAGGCTGCTATGAACATAGTGGAGGATGTGTCCTTATTACATGATGGAGCATGTTCTGGGTATATGCCCAGGAGTGGTATAACTGGGTTCTCTGGTAGTACTACATTCAATTTCTGGAGGAACCGCCAAACTGATTTCCAGAGTGGTTGTACCAGCCTGCAATCCCACCAGCAATGAAAGAGTATTCCTCTTTCTCCATAACCTCTCCAGCATCTGCTGTCACCTGAGCTTTTTATCCTAGCCATTCTGACTGGTGTGAGGTGGAATCTCAGGGTTATTTTGATTTGCATTTTCCTGATGACTAAGGATGTTGAACATTTCTTTAGGTGCTTCTCAGCCTTTTGATATTCGTCAGTTGAGAATTCTATGTTTAGCTCTGTACCCCATTTTTAATAGGGTTATTTGTTTCTCTGGAGTCTAACTTCCTGAGTTCTTTGTATATACTGGATATTAAGCTCTTTATCATATAGGATTGGTAAAGATCTTTTCCAAATTTGTTGGTTGCAGTTTTGTCTTATTGACAGTGTCTTTTGCCTTATAGAAGCTTTGTAATTTTATGAGGTCCCATTTGTCAATTCCCGATCTCAGAGCATAAGCTATTGGCATTCTGTCCAGGAAATTTTCCCCCATGCCCATGTGCTTGAGGCTCTTCCCCATTTTCTTTTCTATTAGTTTCAGTGTATCTGGTTTTATGTGGAGGTCCTTGATCCACTTGGATTTGAGCTTTGTACAAGGAGATAGGAATGGATTGATTTGCATTCTTCTACATGCTAACTGCCAGTTGAGCGAGGATCATTTGTTGAAAATGCTGTCTTTTTCCACTGGATGGTTTTAGCTCCTATCAAGCAACTATAGGTGTGTGGGAGCTTATGTCTTTTTATAGAGGAGTTGAGTCCATTAATATTGAAAGATATTAAAGAGAGATGATTGTTGGTTCCTGATAGGTTTGTTTTTGTAGGTGGCTTTATGTGCTTGCATGTGCTTTTGGCTTTGTTGTGAGATGCTTAATATCTTGTCCTTTCTTTGGTTCAGGTGTCTTCCTTGTGTTGGAGTTTTCCTTCCAGGATTCTCTGTAGGGCTGAGTTTGTCGATAGATAGTGTTTGAATATTTTTCCTGGAATATTTTGTTTTCTCTATCTATATTGATTGAGAGTTTTGCTGGGTATAGTAGCTTGGACCTAAAAATGGAAGTAGAAACAATTAAAAAAAATCACAAATGGAGGCATTTTAGTTTTTTCAAAAAATGAATATCTTTCTAGATGGTACTTATTGATCATTTTCTGTATGACAGAAGTTGCCCTTAGAACTTTTTTGTAAAGATTAATTTACTATAGTTGCTTAGGTTGGGGTGTAGCTCATCTATACCATGCTCACTAAAATGTACAGAACCTTAAGGTTTATCCAAATGCCACAAAAAGAACAACAAAAGATTTTGTTTTAGTAATGCATTGGATAGATTTTATGATCTGCCTTTTTACACAGGAAATTAGGTGTTCCCTATCATCTGGTTTTATAGGCAGAAGAATGGGGAGGCTATGTTGCTCAGTGACTGTTATCACAGATCTAAGCAAGCTGCAAGGTATTTAGCCGACAGTTCCTGTCTAACATATTATCTGGAGCTGTTAGAAATATATACAGTAGGAGGCATGTGAGTGTTGGCTCTTGTATTAGGATTGTTACATTAGCATTTCAATATGATTTTTGCCTAACTTCAAAGCATGGATATGACCCTTGTCTAAAACCAAACTACAATTATTTTGTTACAATACAGAAAGATGTTTGTTCTTTTAGATAAGGCAGAATCTATCTGCTTAGTTCATCACATGAAAAAAAATGTCTTGTTGGGCACTTACATACTCAAGAATGTAGGTCTTGTGATTAGTAACAACTGTTCTTCAATACCAGAGGGCAAAGCATTGACAGTTAGATCTGCTGAGAGTTGAGTACCTGTGGCTTCTACAGGATCAAAGGTTGGAGGATAGCCAATTGCTTCTAGACATAGACTGTCATCAGATAACCTTTCATGCCAAGAACTTGATGATTTCAATAATATACAATTTTACCTTTGTAACCTGTATTCTTCTAGCAATATAATACCCAAAGAAGCTCTAAAAAAAAAAAAAAAAAAAAACAAAAAAAAAAAAACAAAAAAAAACTTAAACATGAACATGAGATCCTTGAAACAATCAAAAGCTTTGCTGTTGGTATGCCATGAGCTTGGTATGGAGACAGCTTTGTAGTCCCTGTTCTATGGTTAGAATGTGTCCCTTTAGAGTATAGGTCGTGCCCATATGATTGCATTAGGCAGTGAAGTCTGAGCTAGTTAGATATGATGGCATCTTACCTGCAATGAAGTGATGAGCTCTTATGAAAGGGCTTGATGGAACTAATAAGTTCCATTTTCTTCCAAGACCAGGAGCTAGACTGTGCATCTGTTAGTATCTCAATCATGGACTTCTCAGATTTTAAAGATACAGGAAATGTATTTCTATATTTTACCAATTGTCCAGCCTTAGATATTTTATTAGACTGTCATAGTAGACATAGACAACTCTCTAGTGTCTATTGTTTACTCTCTTTAAGTAGCCTCAACTTTATATGCTAAAGGAATGCGTACACAGTATATGTGCTTACACATACTTAGCCGTTCTTATCATAGGAATTGGAAATTGTCTCATTGAAGTTTGCTTTTATTCTATTGATATTAGTCTCTGATTTAATTTATGCTGGCTCTTCATATTTTTTTGCTGTCTTGGACATAGATGCTATAGGACCTTGTCATTGCCTAAAACAATACCAAATGTAATATCAAAATGTGATCTCATTTCTTTTGCATGGGAATTTTACTTTTGATCTAATTTTGTTGAGTATATGCTTTCCTACTTAGCCTGTCCTTCTTGTGTATATATACCTTTTGATAATGCTGGGAGAGACTGTGAGCATCCTGTTCTATGGTTTGAGTGTATCCCTTTAAGATGTAGGTAGTGCCCATATGATGACATTAGGAGGTGGAGCCTGAGCTAGTTAGATATGATGGCATCTTACCTGCAAACGAGATGATGTGCTCTTATGAAGGGACTTGATGGAACTAATGTCTGGAGAGCTCATAGCTTAATGTTTGATGAGGTAAGTCTACTTTTCGAAAATTATGCCACATTATATTCTAGGGGAATAAATAAACTTTCAAGAACATTCTTGGGAAGTTGTCTAAATAAGTCATGAAACAACCAGTCATGGCAGTACATGCTTCGAATGCTAACAGTTGAGAACGTGAGGTAGAAAAAATTCAAGTTCAAGGCCATCCTGGACTAGAAGTGACAAGTTGTTTAAAAAAACTGATGGATCATTTTAAAATGAAGCTTACTGGATATATTTGGTCCTTGATTGAGACCTGTGGCTGTGCTTTATTATGTTACCTTCTGTAGTCACTGAAGTCATTAGGGCATTGACGTCTAGCACATACCTTCTGTGACTGAAATCAGTCCATTTTCTGCATTTGACTTTCTTTCATTCGGCCCTTTTATGATATCTTAAGGGTTGAATCAAGACTGAGCAAAATTCCATATTGTTTGCCATATGTATTGGTTATTGATTTGACATCTGCATTAGAGATTTACTAAACAACAGTATTTTAACAAAGCATAAGTGTGCTTCTCTCCCATTTAACTATCTAGGTAAAAATAGGCAGGGCATAACTAACATCTGTGCTCCCTGGACATTTTTTTCTCTGTAATACCAAGGAATTGCCTGCTTTAACATAGTCCTGGATGGTTTTCTATATTACCTGCATTTCAGTCAGCAGGAAGGGAATATTCCCCTGTCCTTGAGTGTAACTCTGTGACACTGTTCCAATCAGGCTGGCTCATGCAGCCAGGAAGTTGAGACAGGATCACTGCTAATTGTAAGGGAAGTTGGACAGTATTTGTAGGCTTGAAGTCCAGGTATTGCTGAAGATATAGAAGTCTTTATACAGTAGAAAAGGGGCAGAATGAGTCTGTTGCAGTCTGTGCCACATCATAGGAATAACATTTTCAACCAGATTATGGATGGCATTACTAAAGACTGCATACCTTTTGTTATATTTAGCATACATTATTTTGGGTCGTTTTAAAACTTTTTAGTGAGTTCCTTGCTGGGTGTGCATGTTGGTCCACATCACTTGCTTTTGCTAAACCATTTGCTGAGAATGGTTGGGCTGGAATGTAAGGGGAAGGAGCACATGCCCTATCTATGCTCAGGCCAGAAGTGGCTATTCGGCCTCCAGGGTTTTTCTTTTTGAGGTAGATGATGAGGTTCTAAAGGATGAAGGGGCAACAGCATGAAAAAGCAAGTATGCCAAAGTTACTGTGTGGCATCAAGACCACTCTCCAATAAGAAATTCTTCTTTGGGACATTCCATGGGGAAAAAAAGCTTAAACACCCTTAGGTTTGAATATGTTAAGATGTGTAAATCTATTTGTTAATACCACTTTGCCCTACTGTAACTAATACATATTTCTTTTAGGACCCAATTTACTATTGTTTTTTGTAGTTATTGTGGTTGGGGAACTAAATGTTCTACAAGAAACACCAGAATTTTGATTTCTAAGCAGCTGGTGAACATTTTTGGGCTTTAACATTTCTCCAAATTTTGTTGTTATTCACAAACTCTCCATTTGTTTGTGAATTTTGTTCTCTGTCAAAACATTTAAGACTATTTTCCGTCTTTTAGAAATTGAACAGCAGTTTTTCTGACACTTTTTTCTGATGATAAATAGTTTCTTCCTTCTACTTCTAGGTTTTGAGACACTCATAAAAATAATGTCTGTACTAAGGCAGGAATTTCATATAGTACTTCATAGAATCATTTTTTGCATGAAAGTAACATTGCAACTTTTCTTAGGAAACAAATCCTAGGAATTGAGAAAATCTGCAGCCTTATAAATTAAGAAATAGACATAATTTTATTCTCACATTAAACTTTCTGGAGACAATGATGTCATAATGCTCTATAAGAACACCAACTCAGACACTTTATCAATAATCTTCTCTACACTACTGATTTTATAAAGCCAGTTAGAATATTGATAAAGTCAAGATAAACTTACAATTACTTGCCTGCCCGTATCCTATTTCTTAGTTGAGTCTAAGGTTGTAGACTAGGAAGTGGAAGATGATAAATGGCCAAAAAAAGAAAACCCAACCTCAATCAAGTACCATATTGTAACAGATGCTCCTCATAACTATGGAAATGCCAGCTTATCTACCTTCTTAATTGTTTTCAGTCATTAGTTACACTGAAGAAAGATGCTCTAGGAGATGGATCCCTACCCTAATTCATGGGTCACATTGTCTTAAGCCTTTGCTCATAATTTTATGGTTTGTTTTTGCCTGGGTTTTAAATTTGTCCTGCTTTGGACAATTACAATTCACTGTCAGTATTCATCAGACAAATACGTTGAAAAGAAAATTGCATTATATTGTCAATAATCTTTATATGTTTGTGCCCTTTGTTCTGCTAGGGATTGTAATTTCTCAATATCTAACCAAAGAATGTTTTAGCTCTTTAATTGATCAGTTAATTCTATATATAATTATTGGGGTATGTTTTGCAAGCATGTTTCCAGCTCTTGTTGCTGTAAAATAGTGAATTATACAAAACTTCTGAACTCATGGGCTTATTTTGACAGTAGTAACATAATATGCTAGTCAGAAAATGCAAGTAAGCTGTGAGTCTATCAGGTAGTACAAGAGTGATGATGCAAAGAAGAGTAGGTTGATGAAACAGGGAACCATGTTTGCATGAAAGATTACAAGGGGTTTCTTAAAAAGATGGCTAGCATAATTACTCAAGTTAAGCAAGAAGCCTAGAACTGGGAATCTCACTAGGTGGATTGTCCCATTGGGGAGGTTACAGCAAGTATAAACACTCTTAAGACAAACAAGGCCAATTTTGGAAGATCTGGATGACCAGGTTGATTGGAACAGGAAATAAAGTTGAAAAGAGAGAGGATCCAGGTCATATCAGCCTGCTTAGTCTGGGGGAATGCCTGTAAGAATTGATTTGAATAACATGAATGTTCTTATTTTAGTCTGATAAATCACTCTAGTGAAAAGCAACTTGATTTTGTTTTGTTTGTTTGTTTTCTTCAAAGATATTTGCCTTATTCCTATACAGAGTCACTATACATCACTTCAGGAAGTCAGAGTAGCAACTCAGCCAGAAATTATGGAGAAATCTTGCTCACTGCTCACGTTTAGCTAGTTTTCTTATAGAGTCCAGGACTAACTGTCTAGGGACAGTGCCACCCTCGATGGGCTGGTCATTCCTATATCAATTAGCAATCCAGACAATGTTCCACAGACATTCCCACATACCAATATGATCAAAATAATTCTTCAGCTGAGGTTCCCTTAGGTTGCTGGTGACTGTAGGTTATGTCAAGTTGACAGTAAAATCTGGATAATGAAAATCCACTGAAGAGTTCTGAGGAGCAGGAGGGAACATAACATATCTTTAAATACTTCATTTACTCTGGCTACTACTGAAATTGCTGTTTATGAATCATGCTCTATTGAATCAGGAGGCCCCTTGAGAGTGTTTTAGGGGTTCAAGCCTAAGGAAGGGAGGCCCAAGAAATGTATGGAGATTGTAACAGGCAAAGTTTCAGGATAGTGATAATGGGCAAATTGTAACCTGATTAGTTGAGTATAGTCAATTATGATTAAAGTCTAGAAGGGGCCATAATCCCTGAGTTCACACACCTTTTGACTACACAGTGATGGAATGATTATGGAGAGTCTCATTTACTCATGTACAAACTGGGAATTACAATAATATATCCTGGAATTGGAGTTACAGATGTTTGTCATCTACCATGTGGATGCTGGGAACTAAACTTTGTAGTGGATGCCCTCTACAAAAGTAGCAAGTGCTAATAACTGATAAAAAAAAACAAAACAAAACAACAACAACAAAAAAACCTCTCCTACATCAACATTTACCTTTCTTTTTTTATTGGATATTTTCTTTATTTACATTTAAAATGTTATTCCCTTTCCCGGTTTCCCTCCCTCCCAGAAACACTCTATCACATCCTCCTTCCCCCTGCTTCTATGAGGGCATTCCTCCACCCACCCATCCACTCTCACCTCCCCACCCTCGATTCCCCTACACTGGGGTGTCTATCAAGCCTTCATTGGACCAAGGCCTTCCATTGATGTTTGACAAGGCTGTCCTCTGCTACATGTGCAACTGGAGCCATGTGTACTCCTTTGTTGATGGATTAGTCTCTGGGAGTTCTGGGGGATCTGGTTGGTTGATATTGTTATTCTTCCCATGGGTTGCAAACCCTTTCAATTCCTTCAGTCCCTTCTCTAACTTCTCTATTAGGGACCCAGTACTCAGTCCAATGGATGTCTGCTAACATCTGCCTCTGTATTTGTACGGCTCTGGCAGGGCCTCTCAGGAAATAGCCATATCAGGCTCCTTTCAGCATGCACTTCCTGGCATACACAATAGTGTCTGGGTTTGGTAACTGTATATGAGATGAATCCTCAGGTGGGACAGTCTCTGGGTGGCCTTTTCTTTAGTCTCTGCTCTACACTTTCTCTCTCTATTTGCTCCTGTGAGGATTTTGTTCTCCTTCTAAGAAGGCACAAAGCACCCACATTTTGGTCTTCCTTCTTATTGAGCTTCATGTGGTCTGTGAATTGTATCGTGGTCATTTGGAGCTTTTGGGCGAATATCCACTTATCAGTGAGTGCATACCATGTGTTTTCTTTTGTGATTGGGTTACCTTACTCAGAATAATATTATCTAGTTCTATTCATTTGCCTAAAATTTTTATGAATTGATTGTTTTTAATAGCTGAGTAGTACTCCATTGTGTAAATATACCACATTTTCTGTATCCATTCCTCTGTTGAAGGACATCTGGGTTCTTTCCAGCTCCTGGCTATTATAAATAAGGCTGCTATGAACATAGTAGAGCATGTGTCCGGACCTATTGCATGTTGGAGTGTCTTCTGGGTATATGACCAAGAGTGGTACAGCTGGGTCCTCAGGTAGTACTACGTCTAATTTTCTGAGGAACCACCAAACTGATTGCCAGAGTGGTTGTACCAACTTGCAATCCCACCAACAATGGAGGAATGTTCCTCTTCTTCACATCTTCACCAGCATCTGCTGTCACCTGAAGTTTTGATCTTAGCCATTCTGACTGGTATAAGGTGGAATCTCAGGGTTGTTTTGATTTGCATTTCCCTGATGACTAAGGATGTTGAACATTTCTTTAGGTGCTTTTCAGACATTTAATATTCCTCAGTTGAAACTTCTTTGTTTAGCTCTGTACCCCATTTTTTAATAAGGTTATTTGTTTCTCTGGAGTCTAACTTCTTGAGTTCTTTGTATACATTGGATATTAGCCCTCTATCAGATATAGGGTTGGTAAAGATCTTTTCTCAAGCTGTTGGTTGCCATTTTGTCTTATTGACATTGTTCTTTGCCTTACGAAGCTTTGCAATTATATGAGATCCCATTTGTTGATTCCCAATCTTAGAGCACAAGCCATTGGTGTTCTGTTCAGGAAATTTTCCTCTGTGCTCATATGTTCAAGGCTCTTCCCCACTTTCTCCTCTGTAAGTTTCAGTGTATCTCGTTTTATGTGGAGGTCCTTAATCCACTTGGACTTGAGCTTTGTAGAAGAAACTAAGAATGGGTTGATTTGTATTCTTCTACATGGTAAACACCAGGTGAACCAGTACCATTTGTTAAAAATGCTGTCTGTTTTTCCATTGGATGGTTTTAGCTCCTTTGTCAAAGATCAAGTGACCACATGTGTGTGGGTTCATTTCTGGGTCTTCAATTCTATTGCATTGATCTTCCTGCCTGTTTCTATTCCAACACCATGCAGTTTTTAATCACTATTCCTCTGTTATACAGCTTAAGATCAGGGATGGTGATTTCCTCAGAAGTTCTTTTATTGTTGAGAATAGCTTTTGCTATCCTGGATTTTTGTTATTCCAAATAAATTTGCAAATTGCTCTTTCTAACTCTGTGAGGAATTGAGTTGCAATTTTGATGGGAATTGCACTGATTGCTTTCGGCAAGATGGCCATATTTACTATATTAATCCTGCCAATCCATCAGCATTGGAGATCTTTTATCTTCTGAGGTGATCTTTGATTTCTTTCTCCAGAGACTTGAAGTACTTATCATATAGACTATTGTGAAGAGTGTCATTTCCCTAATTTCTTTCTAAGACTGTTTATCCTTTGAGTATATGAAAGCTATTGATTTGTTTGAGTTAATTTTATATCCAGCCACTTTGCTTAAGTTGTTTATCAGCTTTAGGAGTTTTCTGGTGGAATTCTTGGAATCATTTAAGTATACTATCATATCGTCTGCAAATAGTGATGCTTTGGCTTCATCCTTTTTAATTTGTCTCCCTTTGACCTCCTTTTGTTGTCTAATTGCCCTAGGTAGAACTTCAAGTATTATGTTTAATAGATAGGGAGAGAGTAGGCAGCCTTGTCTAGTACCTGATTTTAGTAGGATTGCTTTCAGTTTTTCTCTATTTAGTTTGATGTTGACTACTGGTTTGCTGTATATTGCTTTTTACTATGTTTAGGTAGGTCTTGAATTCCTGATCTTTCCAAGTCTTTTAACATGAAGGGATGCTGAATTTTGTCAAATGCTTTTACAGCACCTAATGAAATAACCATGTGGTTTTTTTTCTTTGAGTTTGTTTATGTAATGAATTAGGTTGATGGATTTCTATATATTGAACCATCCCTGCATCCCTGGGATGAAGCATACTGGATTGTGGTGAATGATCATTTTGATGTGTTCTTGGATTTGGTTGGCAAGAATTTTTTGAGTATGTTTGCATTAATGTTCATAAAGAAGTTGGTATGAAGTTCTCTTTCTTTGCTTAGTCTTTGTGTGGTTTTGGTATAAGAGTAATTGTGGCTTCATAGAATGAATTGGCTCGTATACCTTCTGTTTCTATTTTGTGGAACAGTTTGAAGAGTATTGGTATTAGGTGTTTTTTAAAAGTCTGAAAGAATTTTCCACTAGCCCACCTGGTCCTGGGATTTTTTTTTTTGTTGGGAGACTATTAATGACTACTTCTATTTCTTTAGAGGTTATGGGACTGATTAGATGGTTTATCTTATCCTGTTTTAACTTTGGCACCTTTCTGTGTCTAGAAAATTGTCCATTTCATCCAGATTTTCTAACTTAGTTGAGTATAAACTTTTGTAGTAGGCTCTTATGATTTTTTGAATTTCCTCTGTTTCTGTTGTTATGTCTCCCTTTTCATTTCTGATTTTATTAATTTGGATACTGTGTCTGTGCCCTCTGGTTAGTCTGGCTAAGGGTTTATCTGTGTTGTTGATTTTCTCAAAGAACCAGCTCCTGGATTTGTTGATTCTTTGTATAGTTCTTTTTGTTTCTACTTTGGTTGATTTCAGCCCTGAGTTTGATTATTTCCTGCTGTCTACTCCTCTTGGGTGCATTTGCTTCTTTTTGTTCTAGAACTTTGAGGTGTGCTGTTAAGCTGCTAGTGTATGCTATCTCCAGTTTCTTTTTGGAGGCACTTAGAGCTATGCGTTTTCCTCTTACCACGGATTTCATTGTATCCCATAAGTTTAAGTATGTTGTGTGTTCATTTTCATTGAATTTTAAAATGCCTTTAATTTCTTTCTTTATTTCTTTCTTGACCATGTTATCATTGAGTAGAGCATTGCTCAGTTTCCATGTGTATGTGTGTTTTCCCTTGTTTTTGTTGGTATTTAAGGCCAGCCTTAGTCTATGGTGATCTGATAGGGTACTTGGGATTATTTCAATCTTCTATTAAGCTTGTTTTGTGACCAATTATATGGTCAATTTTGGAGAAAGTACCATGAGGTGCTGAGAAGAAAACATATTCTTTTGCTTTAGGAAGAAATGTTCTATAAATATATGTTAGGTCCATTTGGTTCATAACTTCTGTGAATTTCACTTTGTCTCTGTTTAGTTTGTTTCCATAATCTGTCCATTGCTGAGAGTGGGGTGTTAAAGTCTCCCACTATTATTGTGTGGGGTATGATGTGTGCTTTGAACTTTAGTAAAGTTTCTTTTATGAATATGCATTTGGAGCATAGATGTTCAGAATTTAGAGTTCACCTTGGTAGATTTTTCCTTTGATGAGTATGAAGTGTCTTTCCTTATCCTTTTTGATAACTTTTGGTTGAAAGTCAATTTTATTTGGTATTAGAATGGCTACTCCAGCTTGTTTCTTGGGACCATTTGCTTGGAACATTTTATTCTAACCTTTTACTGTGAGATAGTATCTGTCTTCATCACTGAGGTACATTTCCTGTATGTAGCAAAATGCTGGGTCCTCTTTATGTATCTTTATGTATGTGTCTATGTCTTTTTAATCAGGGAATTGAGTCTGTTGATGTTAAGAGATATTAAGGAAAAGTGATTGTTACTCCCTGTTATTTTGTTGTTTGTTTGTGTGCCTGTCTTCTTTTGGATTTGTTGAAAGATCACTTTCCTGCTTTTTCTAGGGTGTAGTTTCCCTCCTTGTGTTGGTGTTTTCCATCTATTATCCTTTGTAGAGCTGGATTTGTGGAAATATATTGTGTAAATTTGGCTTTGTCGTGGAATATCTTATTTTCTCCGTCTATGGTAATTGAGAGTTTTGCTGGGTATAGTAGCCTGGGCTAGCATTTGTGTTCTCTTAGGTTCTGTATGACATTTGCCCAGGATCTTCTGGCTTTCATGTTCTCTGGTAAGATGTCTGGTGTAATTCTGATAGGCTTGCCTTTATATGTTACTTGACCCTTTTCCCTCTTAGTGCTTTTAATATTCTTCCTTCCTTCCTTCCTTCCTTCCTTCCTTCCTTCCTTCCTTCCTTCCTTCCTTCCTTCCTTTCTTTCTTTTTTTTTTTGAGACAGGGTTTCTCTGTGTAGCCCTGGCAGTCCTAGAACTCACTTTGTAGACCAGGCTGGCTTCCAACTCAGAAATCTGCCTGCCTCTGCCTCCCAAGTGCTGGGATTAAAGGTCTGTGCTACCACCACCCAGCTTAATATTCTTTCTTTATTTAATGTATTTGGTATTTTGATTATTATATGAAGGGAGGAATTTCTTTTCGGTCCAGTCTATTTGATCTTCTGACTGTGTCCTAGATTTCCTGGATGTTTTGGGTCAGGAGCTTTTTGCATTTTGCATTTTCTTTGACTGTTGTGTCAATGTTTTCTAAGGTATCTTCTGCCCCTGCAATTCTCTCTTCTATCTCTTGTATTCTGTTGGTGACGCTTGCATCTATGACTCCTGTTTGCTTCCCTAGGTTTTCTAACTCCAGTGTTGTCTCCCTATGTGATTTTTTTTTATTGTTTCTATTTCCATTTTTAGATTCTAGATGGTTTTGTTCATTTCCTTCCCCTGTTTGATTGCGTTTTCCTGTAATTCTTTAAGGGATTTTTGTGTTTCTTCTTTAAGGGCTTTTACCTGTTTACCTGTGTTCTCCTGTATTTCTTTAAGGTAATTATTTATGTCCTTCTTAGTCCTCCACCATTGTCATGAGAAGTGATTTTAGATCTGACTCTTGCTTTATTGGTGTGATGGTGTGTCCAGGACTTGCTGTGGTGGGAGAATTAGGTTCTGATGATGCAAAGTAGCTTTGGTTTCTGTTGCTTCTGTTCTTACAGTTGTCTCAGGCCATCTGGTTATCTCTTGTGCTCCCTGCCTTCACTATATCTGACTGGAGTCTGTGCTTCCTTTAATCTGGCTGAGTCAGAATACCTCAGAGTACAGTTGTCTGTGATTCAGTGATCCTGAGATTCTAAGTATGTCAGAGATCCTAGGTGTCAAACTGTCTCTGAGACCCTGAGATCCTGGTGTGACCAAGTTCCTGGGATCCTGGGATCCTAAGATCCTGGTTGTGCTAGAGTGCTTGGGAGTGGAGCCTCCTCTGGGGACTGTGGAACTGACCACTGAATTTGTGCCCAAGGTAGACTGGCACAGACTGGAAGGAACATTGGTTGGGCAGGGTTCCTGCATCCCTGGATCCTGCTGGTCACAGTTACTCTTGGTGGTGCTGTAATAGATGTTGTGTCCTACTCACCCCTGATCCTAAGATCCTGGGTATGCTAGACCACCTGGGAGTGGAGCTTCCTCCAGGGGCTCTCAACCTTTACTTTTCTTTCCAGTGACTGGATAGGAAGATTCACTTTCTGAATGCTGGTTCCTGCTATAGTGTATGCCACTCAGCTTTGTTTAATCTTATTACTTTTATCTGCAAAGTAGTAGGATAAAGTTTGTTTAAAAGACATCATGAGACATGGACATATTTCAAGCATTTTGTAAATACTGGAATTTCTTAGTTTCTATTTGCCTTTCCCACAACATGTTTTGAATATACATTGCAAAAATATCAAAGAAACTTCATATGGGAGTAAAATGTAGTTAAAAGGATGTAATGCTTCAACCTCCAAAAGGTGGGTCAGTGTGAGTAATGAATAAAAGAAGGAAGCCACTTGCATTCTCTCACATTGCTGGTTGTAACCAAAATAAGGGCCAGGACTCTTCCTTTTGTTTCATATCATGCTGAGACTTAACATACAGAATATGCTTAATAAACAGTAAAGACACAGATTAACAGCTAGCAAAGTTGAAATATTACAAGACAATTCAGGTACTATAATAGAAACACAAAGCTTTGTTAATTAAACCATTGAGGATGTTTATAGCTTATGCACACATGCATGTGGCTCTCAGAGTCTATTATTGTTCCTACTGTAATCACTTTATTAATTATCAGGTTGAGATTGTGACAGATAGACAAAAGCCAAGATGAAGCACTTAGGAACTTACCTTTCCATAACCCAACATTTGCTGGCAATTAGCAAAATTTCTGAGTGTCTACTCTCTTAATAACCTACCCTTAAAATATATGAAGAAAAATGGTATAATATACAGGTGAAGTGGACAATTATGGTAAAATCCTAATACAATTATCTGATAGCTGTTAGGGTTTTCTGTTTTAGGGAAGGTGCCTGGGGAGAAGGATGAGCTGATGCTGAGGTCTAAAAGATGTGGTCCTTGGAAACTATTTAGTCAACTAGAAAAGTATCTGTGGGCTAATGACTCAAAGTACTTAAAGAATTAGTCAAGAGAAACCTACTAAATACTTAAACTTGACTAACTAAAACCTAAGTAGCCACATGTCAAAGATTACTCATGTTCCATAGTGTGTCAGGAAGGGAGATGTAAAATTATTGACTTCTGTGGAGAAAATTTTTTTCATATGAATATCTAAGAAGAATTAGACTTTAGTTGTGAGTAACTGACATCCCTTATTCTCAGTATTGATTTATTTTTCATTGCAAACCTATGTCCATTGTTTGACACTGTATTATTATTTTCTTCTTTATGCCTTTATTTTCTTTTTCTCCCTCCATGTGTGTGTATGCATATGAGTGTGCACATGCAGTGTGTGTATGTGTGTGTGTGTGTGTGTGTGTGTGTGTGTGTGTGTGTGTATGTGTATACTCAGGGTTCTGAAACATGCTAGCACATGCATTACCACTGAATTCTGTCTCTAAGTAGATTGTCTAAATTAGTAGACTAAGAAATCTAGGCAAGAACATAAATTTGGAAAATTCATAAATTGTTGAAAACAGCATTTAAACTGAAGCCACCTGACAACTTCCTATGTTGTCTAAGACTTCAGAGTGATAACTAGAAATTTGATTTCTGGCAAAATTGTTCAGCAAGTCTAATTTTATCTACATTTGGAACTGGTACATTGCATTATTTATATTTATATAATATGTCTTATATACCAATGTGCAAATATAACTTTAAATGTCTAAGAAATGGCATCATATTAGGAACAGTAGCATTAGTACAACTGTTGGGTTACCTGAATTGACTGGGAAACTGTTCCTGTCAATATGCAATAGCAGCATGCAAGGAGGGTTCATTTTATAACTGTCCCCTCTTCATAAGGTAAAGGCTAGGTTATTGGTTTAATGTGTAATAAAACCTATAAAATTATCAATAACCTAAGATAGAAGCCAAACCTGTAGAAAACTATTTTCAGGCATACTGAGTTTCATCCCATAAGATAAAAAAAAATGTAGTGTGAAAGAAACAAATGCTTGAGATTGTGGAGATGATAATAAAGAGCTGATCTTTAATTAGTCGGAATGATTGCTAATAAACAAAATCTAGAAATAAAAATCCCACATCTCAGCATGATTTCAAATATCAGCTTTTTTTCATAAATAAGAATCTTTTTCAAGATGTTAACCCTTTCCTACTTCTAAACCTCCTTAATGTTCTTGCCAAAGCTTAGCTACAATTTGAAATTTGGTAAAATACACAGATTATTCACACTGTCTTATGAATTATAGAGAAGTCTTAAAAACAAGAACAAGAAGAATTATTTAAATGTCACCACATTTAAATGGTAAATGCCCATGACATATTTTTCAGCTTATTGGCAATGAGTGAACTCATCGACATGGCCTCTTGTTTTGAATGTCCTTTCTCTCCTTCTCCCACTCTCAGGCATCTTCATATCTTCCATATGTCCAGATCAATCTGCTGATTTTCTTCATAGTTTCCCATCCCCCTCAAGACTCCAGTGAGTCACTGGAGACTATTTGATATGTTCAGAAATTAAGAAACTTATTGGCTGCATGTTTTTATACAGTTTTTCTTTTTTTAATGATTTACTTCTTGCTGCTCCTTTGGTGATTGAAAGTAGATGAATTAAAAACAAAACAAAACAAAACAAACCTATGGCCAAGGATAATAGATTCTATAGTTATGTAAAGTAAGTAGTATGGGCTTGGAATAGTACCCAGTATCATTTTCCCTGTAGTATAATAAATATATACTTGCATCAAATTCACTGAAAACAGGATTGATAGTGGGAGTGCATTGTATGTCTTACATACAGTATGTGGTATGTAATTACGCAATGGTGGAGAGAAAACTTATAATGAAAAACTTCATTTTTTTTTCTTTTGAAATCCTTATGTGTTTGAGAAGATTGGAGAAAACACATTTCATTATGCTTGGCAGTTGCTCAAATTTGTGTGCTCTAAGTTTAGAACCAAACTCAATCTGCCCCTGTTCAAGTTCTGTTTGGTGCTGGCAAAATACCACTTGTGTGTAAAGGGAATGAAGGGAGGGAGGCTCCTCACACGAAAACTTACTGGACATAAAAAACAGCTTAACAGTTATTTTTTTTCCCTCAGCTGATGAAAAACTGAGATAAACATGCTTGAGCAGCATTCTTCTTCTCACAAGTAGAATATGATAAATAATAATACAAACCCAAACTTGTGTGGGGCTTTGAAAAACCCAATAAGCCTTTACATTTGCCATGGTTCACATGTTTTTTCCAAGGTTCTAGAATTTCCTAGATCTTATTCTTAAATTTTCCTTCATATCCCTGTCATTTTACATTTTGAGAAAATGTTTGTTGAGGTATAATTCTTTTTTTATTGTATATTTTCTTTATTTACATTTCAAATATTTTCCCCTTTCCAGGTCTCCCCTTGGGGAACCCCCTATGCCATCCCCCCTCCCATTGTCTCTATGTGGGTGGTCCCCCATCCACCCACTCCCATCTTCCCACCCTGGCATTCTCCTACAATGGGTCATTGAACACTCTCAGGCCTAAGGGCCTCTCCTCCCACTGGTGTCCATTAAGGCTATCCTCTGCCACATATGCGGCTGGAGCCATGGTTCCGTCATGTGTACTCTTTGGTTGGTAGTCCAGTCCCAGGGAGCTCCAGGGAGCAGGGTGACTGGGGGTGGGGAGTATCTGGCTGGTTGACACTGTTGCTGCCTCCATGGAGTTGCAAACCCCCTTAGCGCCTTCAATCCCTCCATCAGGGATCCGGTACTCAGTCCAATGATTGGCTGTAAGCATCTGCCTCTGTATTGGTTAGGCTCTTGCAGATCCTCTCAGGAGACACCTGTATCAGGCTCTGATGAGCAAGCACTTCCTGGAATCCATAATAGCATCCTGATTTGGTGACTGATAGGGGATGGATCCTCAGATGGACAGTCTCTGCATGGCCTTTTCTTCAGTCTCTGCTCAACACTTTGTCTCCATATTTTCTCCTACAATTGTATTCTTCCTTCTTCTAAGAAGAACTGAAGCATCCATACTTTGCTCTTCCATCTTCTTCAGCTTCATATGGTCTGTGAATTATATCTTGAGTATTCCACGATCTTTGCCTAATATCCACTTCTCTGTGAGTGCATACCATGTGTGACCTTTTGTGACTGAGTTACTTCACTCAGGATGATATTTTCAAGTTCCATCATTTTCCTACGAATTTCATAAAGTCATTGTTTGTAATAGCTAAGTAGTACTCCATCATGTAAATGTACCATATTTTCTGTATCCATTCCTCTGTTAAGGGACATCTGGGTTGTTTCTAGCTTCTGGCTATTATAAATGAGGCTGCTATGAACATAGTGGAACATGTGTCCTTATTACATGTTGGAGCATCTTCTGGGTATATGCCCAGGAGTGGTACAGCTGGGTCCTCAGGTAGTACTATGTCCAATTTCCGGAGGAACTGCCAAACTGATTTCCAGAGTGGTTGTACCAGCTTGCATTCCCAACAGCAATGGAGGAATGTTCCTCTTCTTCACATCCTCGCCAGCATCTGCTGTCACCTGAGTTTTTGATTTTAGCCCTTCTGACTGGTATAAGGTAGAATCTCAGGGTTGTTTTTGATTTGCATTTCCCTGATGACTAAGGATGTTGAACATTTCTTTAGGTGCTTCTCAGCCGTTTGATATTCCGCAGTTGAAAATTCTTTGTTTAGCTCTGTACCCCATTTTTAATAGGGTTATTTGGTTTTCTGGAGTCTAACTTCTTGAGTTCTTTGTATATATTGAATATTAGCCCTCTATCAGATATAGGATTGGTAAAGGTCTTTTCCCAATATGTTGGTTGCCTTTTTGTCCTATTGACAGTGTCCTTTGCCTTACAGAGGTTTTGCAATTTTATGAGGTCCCATTTGTTGATTCTTGATCTTAGAGCAGAAGCTATTGGTGTTCTGTTCAGGAATTTGTCCCCTGGGCCCATGTGTTTGTGTCTTTTGCCTACTTTTTCTTCTATTAGATTTAATGTATTTGGTTTTAGGTAGAGGTTCTTCATCCACTTGGACTTGAGCTTTGTTCAGGGAGATAAGAATGGATCAATTTGTGTTCTTCCACATACATACAGCCAGTTGAACTATCACCATTTGTTAAAAGTGCTGTGGTTGTTCCCCTGGATGCCTTTAGCTCCTTTGTCAATGATCAAGTGACCATAGTTGTTTGGGTTCATTTCTATATCTTCAATTCTACTCCATTTATCGACCTGCCTGTCACTGTACCAATACCATGCAGTTTTTTATCACTATTGCTCTCTAATACAGCTTGATGTAAGGAATGATGATTCCCCCAGAAGTTCTTTTATTGTTGACAATAGTTATCTATCACTATCCTGGGCTTTTTGTTATTCCAAATGAATTTTAGAATTGTTTTTTCTAATTCTTTGAAGAATTGAGTTGGAATTTTGATGGGGATTACATTGAATCTGTAGATTCCATTTGGCAAGATGGTCATTTTTACTACATTAGTCATGCCAATCCACAAGCATGGGAGATCTTTCCATCTTCTGAGGTCTTCTTCTATTTCTTTCTTCAGAGACTTGAAATTCCTGTTCTACAGATCTTGCACTTGTTTGGTTAAAGTTACACCAAGATATTTTATATTGTTTGAGACTATTGGGAAGGGTGTTGTTTCCCTAATTTCTTTCTTAGCCTGTTTATCCTTTGAGTATAGGAACACTACTGATTTGTTTGAATTAATTTTATATCGAGCCATTTTGCTGAAGTTGTTTATCAGCTATAGTAGTTCTTTGGTCAAATTTTTGGGGTCACTTAATACTATCATTTCATCTGCAAATAGTGATATTTTGACTTCTTCCTTTCCAATTTGTATCCCTTTGACCTCCCTTTCTTTTTTAATTGTTCTAGTTAGAACTTCAAGTACTATACTGAATAGATAGGGAGAAAGTAGGCAGCATTGACTAGTCCCTGATTTTAATGGGATTGCTTCAAGTTTTTCTCCATTTAGTTTGATGTTGTCTACTGGTTTGCTGTATATTGCTTTTACTATGTTTAGGTATGGGCATTGAATTCCTGATCTTTCCAAGACTTTTAACATGAAGGGATGTTGGATTTTGTCAAACGCTGTTCAGCATCTAATGAAATGATTCTGTGTTTTTTTCTTTGAGTTTTATGTAGTAGATTAGGTTGATGGATTTCCGTATATTGAACCATCTTTGCATCTCTTAAATGAAGGCTACTTGATCGTGGTGAATGATCATTTTGATGTGTTCTTAGATTTGGTTTATGAGAATTTTATCCAGTATTTTTGTATAGATACACGTAAGGGAAATTGGTCTGCAATACTCTTGCTTTGTTGGATCTTTGTGTGGTTTTGGTGTCAGTGTAAATGTGGCTTCATAGAACAAATTGGGTAGTGTTCCTTCTCTTTCTATTTTGTGGAATTGTTTGAAGAATATTGGCACTAGGTCTTCTTTGAAAATCTGATAGAATTCTGCACTAAACCCATCTGGTCCTGGGTTTTAATTAATTATTTATTTATTTTGGTTGGGAGACTTTTTTAAAATATTCTTTTTTAATTTTTCAAGACAGGGTTTCTCTGTATAGCTTTGGCTGTCCTGGAACTTACTCTGTAGTCCAGGCTGGCCTCGAATTCAGAAATCTGCCTACCTCTGCCTCCCAAGTGCTGGGATTAAAGGCCTGCACCACCACTGCCCGGTGGTTGGGAGACTTTTAATGACAGCTTCTATTTCTTTAGGGGTTGTGGGACAGCTTAGTTGGTTTATCTGATCCTAATTTAACTTTGGTATTTGATATCTGTACAGAAAATTGCCTGTTTCACCCAGATTTTTCAGTTTTGTTGAGTAGGCTTCTGTAGTAGGATCTGATGATATTTTTTTGGATTTCCTTAGTTTCTGTTGTTATGTCTCCCTTTTCATTTCTGATTTTATTAATTTGGATACTGTCTCTGTGCCCTCTCTTAGTCTGGCTAAGGGTTTATTTGTCTTGTTGATTTTCTCAAAGAACCAGCTCCTGGATTTGTTGATTCTTTGTATAGTTCCTTTTGTTTCTACTTTCTTTGATTTCAGCCTTGAGTTTGATTATTTCCTGCTGCCTACTCCTGTTCAGTGTATTTGCTTCTTTTTGTTCTAGAGCTTTGAGGTGTGCTTTTAAGCTGCTAGTGTATACTATCTCCAATTTCTTTTTGGAGGCACTCAGAGCTATGAGTTTTCCTGTTAGCACTGTTTTCATTGTATCCCACGAGTTTGGGTATGTTATGCCTTCATTTTCATTAAATTCTAAAACATCTTTAATATCTTTCTTTATTTCTTCTGTGACAAAGTTATCATTGAGTAGAGCATTGTTCAGCTTCCATGTGTATGTGAGCTTCCTGGTTGCTATTGAAGACCAGCCTTAGTCCATGGTGATCTAATAGGGTGCATGGGATTATTTCAATCTTCTTGTATCTGTTGAAGCCTGTTTTGTGACCAATTATATGGTCAAATTTGGAGAAGGTACTATGAGGTGCTGAGAAGAAGGTATATTCTTTTGTTTTTGCATAATGTGTTCTGTAGATTTCTGTTAAATCCATTTGGTCTATAACTTCTGTTAGTTTCGCTGTTTCTTTGTTTAGTTTTTCTTTCCATGATCTGTACATTGATGAGAGTGAGGTATTGAAGTCTCCCACTATTATTGTGTGAGGTACAATGTGTGCTTTGAGCTTTAGTAAAGTTTATTTTATGAATGTGGGTGCCCTTGCATTTGGAGCATACATGTTCAGAATTGAGAGTTCATTTTCATAGATTTTTTTCTTTGATGATATGAATTGTCTTTCATTATTTTTGATAACTTTGGTTGAAAGTTGATTTTATTCAATATTAGAATGGCCACTCTGGCTTGTTGCTTGGGTCTATTTGCTTGGAAATTTTTTTCTAACTCTTTACTCTGAGGTAGTGTCTGTTTGTGTCCCTGAGGTACGTTTCCTGTATGCAGCAAAATGCTGGGTCCTGTTTATGTATGCATTCTGTTATTCTATGTCTTTTTATGGTGGAATTGACTCTATTGATGAGATATTAAGGAAACTGATTGTTTCTTCCTGTTATTTTTATGTTATTTTTATGTTTGGGTGACTATCTTCTTCTGGGTTTGTTGAAAGAAGATTATTTTCTTTGTTTTTCTAGTATGTTGTTTCCCTCCTCGTGTTGGCATTTTCCATCTATTATCCTTTGTAGGGATGGATTTGTGTAGAGATATTGTGTAAATTGGTTTTTGTTATGCAATAACTTATTTTCTCCATCTATGGTAATTGAGAGTTTTGCTGGGTATAGTAGCCTGGGCATTTGTATTCTTGTAGGGTCTGTATGACATCTGCCCAGGATCTTCTTTCTTTTATAGTCTCTGGTGAGATGTCTGGTGAAATTCTGATAGGCCTGCCTTTATATGTTACTTGACCTTTCTTCCTTACTGCTTTTAATATTCTTTCTTTGTTTTATGCATTTGGCATTTTTGCTATTATGTGAGGGGAGGAGTTTCTTTTGTGGTCCAATCTACATGGAATTTTGTTGACTTCTTGCATGTTCATGGGCATCTCTTTCTTTAGGTTAGGGAAGTTTTCTTCTATAATTTTGTTGAAGATATTTACTGGCCCATTACATTGGGAGTCTTCACTCTCTTCTATACCTATTATCCTTAGGTTTGATCTTCTCAGTGCATCCTGGATTTCCTGGATCTTTTGGGTCAGGAGCTTTTCACATTTTGTATTTTCTTTGACTGTCCTCTCAATGTTTCCTATGGTGTCTTCTGCATCTGAGATTCTCTCTTCTGTGTCTTTTATTCTGTTGGTAATGCTTGCATCTATGTCTCCTGATCTGTTTCCTAGGTATTCTATCTTCAGTATTGTCTTTCATTGTGATTTTTCTATTGTTTTTGTTTCCATTTTTAGATCCTGTATTGTTTTGTTTAAATCCTTCACCTGTTTGGTTGTATTTTCCTGTAATTCTTTAAGGGTTTTTGTGTTTCCTTTTTAAGGGCTTCTAGCTGTTTACTTATGTTCTCCTGTATTTCTTTAATGGAGTTATTATGTTATTGTTAAAGTCCTCCTCCATCATCATGATATGTGATTTTAAATCAGAGTCTTGCTCTTCTAGTGCATTGGGGTATTCAGAAGTTGCTGTGGTGGAAGAACTGGTTTCTGATGATGCCAAGTAGCCTTGGTTTCTGTTGCTTAAGTTCTTGCCCTTGCTTCTCTCCATCTATTCATCTCTGGTGTTAGCTGCTTACTCCCTCCTATTTTTTTCACCATTTATTTATTTATTTATTTATCTTTTTTATTGGATATTTTCTTTATTTACACTTAAAATGTTATCCCCTTTTTCAGTTTTGCCCCTATCCCATTCTCCTTCCTCATGCTTCTATGAGGGTTTTCCTCCACCCACCTACCCACTCCCACCTCCATGCCCTCCATTTCCCTACACTGGAGTATCTTTGGAGCCTTCATAGGACCAAGGGCCTCTCCTCCCATTGATGTTCAACAAGGCTCTCCTCTGCTACATATGCAGCTGGAGCCATGTGTACTCCTTTGTTGATGGCTTAGTCCCTGGGAGCTCTGGGGCATCTGGTTGGTTGGTAGTGTTGTTCTTCCTATGGAGTTGCAAACCTTTTCAACTTCTTCAGTCCCTTCTCTAACTCCTCTGTTGGGGACCCTGAACTCAGTCCAGTGTTGTCTATGAGCATCCAAGTGTATTTGTAAGGCTTTGGCAGGGCCTCTCAGGAGGCAGCCATATCAGGCTCCTTTCAGCATGCACTTCTTGTTATCTATAATAGTGTCTGGGTTTGGTAACTGTATATGGGATGAATCCTCAGGTGGGACAATCTCTGGGTGGCCTTTTCTTTAGTCTCTGCTCTACACTTTCTCTATTTGCTCCTGAGAATATTTTGTTCTCCTTATAAGAAGGACTGAAGCACCCCCACTTTGGCCTTCCAGCTTCATGTGGTCTGTGAATTGTATCTTGGTTATTTGGAGCTTTTGGGCGAATATCCACTTATCAGTGGGTGCATACCATGTGTGTTCTTTTGTGATTAGGTTACCTCACTCAGGATGATATTTTCTGTTTCTATCCATTTGTCAAAATTTTTCATGAATTCATTGTTTTTAATAGCTGAGTAGTACTCCACTGTGTAAATGTACCACATTTTCTGTATCCATTCCCCTGTTGAGGGACATCTGGGTTCTTTCTAGCTCCTGTCTATTATAAATAAGGCTGCTATGAACATAGTGAAGCATGTGTCCTTATTACATGCTGGAGCATCACCCAATGGAACAAAGACAGCATTTTTAACAAATGGTGATAGTTCAACTGGCAGTCTGCATGTAGAAAAATACAAATCGACCAGTTCTTATCTCCTTGTACAAAGCTCAAGTCCAAGTGAATCAAGGACCTCCACCTAAAACCAGATACACTGAAACTTATAGAGGAGAAAGTAGCAAAGAGCCTCAAACACATGGGTACAGGGGGCAAATTCCTGAACAGAACACCAATAGCTTATGCTTTAAGATCAAGAATCGACAAATTGGACCTCATATAATTGAAAAGCTTCTGTAAGGCAAAGGACACTGTCAATAGGACAAAAAGGCAACCAACAGATTAGGAAAAGACCTTTACCAATCCTATATCCAACAGAGGGCTAATATTCAATATATACAAAGAACTCAAGAAGTTAGATTCCAGAAAACCAAATAACCCTATTAAAAATGGGGTATAGAGCTAAACAAAGAATTCTCAACTGAGGAATATTGAATGGCCGAGAAGCACCTAAAGAAATGTTCAACATCCTTAGTCATTAGGGAAATGCAAATCAAAACAACCCTGAGATTCCACCTCACACCAGTCAGAATGGCTAGGATAAAAAACTCAGGTGACAGCAGATGTTGGAGAGGTCATGGAGAAAGAGGAACACTCCTTCATTGCTGTTGGGATTGCAAGCTTGTACAACCACTCTGGAAATCAGTTTGTTGGTTCCTCAGAAAATTGGACATAGTACTACCCAAGGACCCAGCTATACCACTCCTGGGCATATAATAGAGGATGCTCTCTCTTATCTTATCTCTCTTATCTCTGACTGTGGCTTGTCTCTTCTGCAAGCCTGTATGTCAGTACTTCTGGGAGACCAGTTATCTCTGGGAGGAATTTGGGTATGGAGAGTTGTGGTATAGTGTTAGCTCCAGGGTGCAGACAGAAACTTGAAGAATCCTGTTCCTGGCTGTTGCTTGGTTCCTTTTTCCTGATTGCTCTGTGTGGATCCCTCTAGGACCAGGAATTTGAGGAGAAGTGGTAGTCATATCTGTGCTCACAAGTGTGTTGGTGCTCCTTGAGACCAGCTTTCTCCTTGCAGTATTTGGTTATTGAACACTTTTGCTCTGTTAATTTCCTGTTCTGACCACTATGCCTGCTCTTTTGTAATTATGCTGACCCACCACAATAAATTCACCACTCTGGAACTATTAAGTCCAAAATAAACTTTTCTATATGGTTCCCTAGTCATGGTAGTTCTGTCGAAGCAACAGTAAGTGACATGTCGCCCATGTAAAGTATAACAGATTGCTTTGTGTAGCTAGAGGCAAGATGCACTGAAAGGACTTCCAGGTTAAGGGTTAGTGGACTTTCCTAGAAGCTCTGGACCATGGTATTTAGTTGCTCTTAAATCTTTTCTTTAGCTATAAAAGTACGGATTGCATTGATAATATTTATATTTGCTTCTTATGTGATTTTTCTGAAGCTAGATAGAGATTCTACGAAGAAGCTTGAAAATTACTTGTGATCTTTATGGTTAACAGTGTGGATTTTAGCTCGATTTGATTCTTTATTATGGTATGTAATTTTTTTTTTTTGGTTTTTCAAGACAGGGTTTCTTTGTGTTGTCCTGGTTGTCCTGGTACTCTATAGACCAGGCTGGCCTCAAACTCAGAAATTCACCTGTCTCTGCCTCTGCCTCCCAAGTGCTGGGATTAAAGGCGTGCGCTACCACCGCCTTACAGTGTGTATTTTTATCTTAAATGGATGTAAGACAAGTTGAATATTCCTTATTCTTTTAAAAAAGCCCTACAAACTACTTACTCTGTGCTTTAGTTTTTATCATTTGGAATATGCCACAGACAAATTTAATTATTGCAGGCAAAATGTGTATCAGTTAAGTTCTCAGGAATCAGCATTGTTGTCAGTGTGGTCTACTGTATCATGCCCAGAGCTATGAAACCGTATTGTATAATATTATAAACCCTTTGGGTTTAGCCTTTTTGGCTTGAAATGCTGGCTTGACCACATCATGTTTATTTGATGTTGGGCAAGTTGTTTTAACTTTTTGTGTCTCTCTGCTTTTATTTGTGAAAGGATAATAACCTATTTCATTGAGTAGGTCTGAGGACTTCATGATTTTGTAGTTAAAGTGCTTAAAAAAATGCTTACTGCACATCCAAGTTTTGACACATTACTGTCATGTGTCTTATTAATGGAAAGGTCTTTTAGAAAGAAAATTTCAAATATTTTGTTCATTGTTGTAGCTGCTTGCTCTTCACTAGCTTGTCTCCTCTTATTTTTTTTTAAAATTGAGGTAAAATTCACCTGACTTAAAATCTGTCATTTAAAGTGTAAGTTCCTGTCATATTTAGCACCTTCTTAGTGTATGTACTGCTGTTACTGTGTTAAGGAAATCCCCCCCCCTCCATTCCCATGCTCCTAGCTTGTTGAATGATTGTCAAGAAATGGTGTCATATTTATCGCTTTTTTTAAATATTAACTGAAATGACAACACAGAATTTTCTTTATTTTATTAATTTCATGCAAGTGTCAAAGTCTGTACATTTGTTGAACTTATAAAAGTAACTTTTATTTGCCAGATGTAATTGTCTTCTCAGAAATTTACTGCTGAATAAACTCACCATTTCTATCCCTTTCTGAACTCTGGCTGGCTGGTTCAACTCAGCTGTTCTGGTTCAAAATTCTCTCCAAGCTGACTGATTCAATCTGGCTTCTCTCAACTCTTCACTGAATTGTTCTGCTTGGTCTCAAACTAATTCGGACAGTGTGTTCTAATCTCCTGGCTCCTTATTCTCCGGCTTTGACTGCCTGTGCTGACCTGCACTGAACTGCATGGACTTATGAATAAACTCAACTCCACTGCATTTCACTTACTGCACTGACTCCCAACTGACTGACTGTCTCCCTGTACTGCTCTTAAATATCTGAGAGTTGGGCATAACCCATCTCTGATTCATTCTGTCAAATTTTTCTCAGAATTATCAGACTTTCAGCCCCTCAATTAGACATCATTGTTTGGGATTAAAAGTGTGTCCTAAAGTATTACAGCCAGAGGGATTGGAGGTGTGTACTAAGGTCATGTGTACATTTTAGCCTGATCACACAGACTTAGAAGATCTTTGGATGTGACCAGAGTAGCCATGCTGCTGGACTAAAGGTGTTCTACAAGACTGCTATTGCATTTTGGTAGAAATCAGACTTGATCATGAAGCATAATTTTTTAAAAAAATTGTTGTAATTTTGTGTTTGCACTTATTTTGTTAAATATTTTTTAGTATATATTGATCTAGAGTTTTCTTGTGATAGGTTTTTCTGACATTGCTGTAAGAATAATGCTGTCTTCAGGATAGAATGCATGCCTTCTTTGAAATAATTTCAGAAGGACTGTTTTTTAGAATTTCAGTGTGCAGTAATTACATATTTTAATTACTTATTCTGTCTCTTTACTTTTAATGGTGTATTTCAGGTTTAATATTTGGTGTTTGATTATTTGGTGTTGGGCAAGCTGTGACAACTTTCTCTGTCTCACTGGTTTTATTTGTAATAGGATATAACCTATTTCATTAGGTATTCAGCTTTGTTTGTTGAGTGCTTCCAGGATTTTGTCTGTTTTATCTAGGTTATCTCATTTGCTGGTATACAGTTTCTCAAAATATTATTTTTAGTTGTTTTTATTTCTTGAAGTTAACACCAATAGCCTCAGTTTTTTTCCTGTTTGAAATAAAATTGGGCCTTGCTGTTTTTCTGTCAGTCTAACCAGAAATTGTCAATTTTGATGTACTTTTCAAAGAAGTCACTTTTGGTGTGTCAATTCTATTGCTTGTCCTCTTCGTTTCTTCATTTTATTTAAGTACATCCTAATTTTTATTATGTGTTCCTGTCTCCTTGGTTTGTTCTTCCTAGATCTTTAATATCTAAAGTTAAATGATTGGTTTGAGATATTTTCAGATTAACTATAGTAAATTATAGCATTGCCTTATTAGCCTTGTTTCAGTGAACAGTGAATCCACAGACTTTTGGTCTGTTTTCATTTTTATTAGTCTTAAAATATTTTCAAATTCCATTTTTAGTTTGTTCATTGGCTACAGATGTATGGTCTGTTACTGAACTCTGTTTTAGCCTTCAATTCATGACCAAAAGTCTCAGGCTCTTTTTGAACACACACACACACACACACACACACACACACACACACACACACACACGACATATGCTGCCTATTACCTTTTCATATTCTGCCTTTCTCAGCCTCCTTGTTCCAAGTCTGGGTATTGCTTGTCCTTGTTATTTTATCTTGCCCCTTGTTCCAAACACTTGT
>NW_022196896.1:36140147-36156452 GCF_008632895.1 Mastomys coucha
AAAAAAAGGAAAGAAAAGAAAATAAATTCCCAGGAGATGTGTTGCTAATAAATGATAGTAAGACTACATATCAGGAGAATAGATGTAAGCTTTGCATTAGTCCTTTAGGGTAACCACGTGTTCAAAGTAGAAAACTTTCATAATAATGCACGTTTCTCCTTCTGAAACCACCAGTCGGCTGTTTAAATCATGAGACTCCCCCGACCCCCTGACACACACACACACACACACACACACACACACACACACACACACACACACATGCTTGTGATTTTCATTCTGTGGCTGCAGAATAAGGGTGTTCTCACTAGGTAAATCATTCATTTGTCTTTGTTTTTAGGACATGGTGTATGGAGAAAATCAAAATTCCATCTCTAGGTGGAATCACCCCTTTGACATAATAGCAATGATAATGTAGTCTTTGTCTTTGTCTTCTTCATCTTCATCTTTTTTCTTCCCTTCGTCCTCCTCTTCTTCCTCTTCCTCCTTTTATTCTTCCTCCCCTTCATCTTCTTTCCTTCCTTCTTCCTCCACTGCTTCCTCTTTCTCCTCCTCTTCTCTTTCCTTCTTCCTCCCCCTCTTCTTTTTTCTCCTCCTCTTCTATCTCCTTCTCTTCTTCCTCCTCC
Source organism: Mastomys coucha (assembly GCF_008632895.1). NCBI lineage: Eukaryota > Metazoa > Chordata > Mammalia > Rodentia > Muridae > Mastomys > Mastomys coucha. Next base: position 36,140,774 of record NW_022196896.1, read on the forward strand.
TTATTCTCTTCATTTGATTTTCTGAGTAAAGTTTTCTCTGTGTGGACCTGTTGGTCCTGAAACTTGCTTTTTATACCAGGAATGCTTCTGTCTCCCAAGTGCTGGGGTTAAAGTCATGAACCATCACACCCTTCTTGTTGTGGAGGAAGGAAAAGGCTGTCACACAGAGAAAAGGGCCACATCTTCCCCAAATTTAAACATGGAGTGAGATGTCTACAAATACATACACATAATCTCTCAAAGGTGAAAGGGTCCCAGTCAGAGAACTTAGTCTGCTACTCCTGTTTCTGAGTCCCTGGAGAGCCCTGAAAAGTCTTAGTAAGTATCAGTTCCAACAAGATCCTTATTGTTTTCTTTTGTTGAAAATAGATTCTTTTTACACAAAAGATATCCTGATTATCATTTACCTCCCTCTACATTTCCAAGTTCCTCCCCACCTCCTCTCTAATACAGATCCACTTCCTTTCTCTGATTAGAAAACAGAAAGCCTTTGCCTTAAAGAAGCTTTGCAACTTTATGAGGTCCCATTTGTCAATTCTTGATCTTAGAACATAAGCCATTGGTGTTCTGCTCATGAAATTTTCTCCTGTGCTCATGTACTGGAGGCTCTTCCCCACTTTCTTTTCTGTTTTTTTTTTTCAGTGTATCTGGTTTTATGTGGAGGTCCCTGATCCACTTGGACTTGAGCTTTGTACAAGGAGATAAGAATGGATCTATTTGCCTTCTTCTACATGCTAAATGCCAGTTGAGCCAGCACCATTTGTTGAAAATGCTGTCTTTTTCCCACTGGATGGTTTTAGCTCCTTTGTCAAAGATCAAGTGACCATAGGTGTGTGGGTTCATTTCTGGGTCTTTAGTTCTATTCCATTGAGCTACCTGCCTTTCACTGTACCAACACCATGCAGTTTTTAATCACGATTGCTCTGTAGTACAGCTTGAGGTCAGGGATGGTGTTTCTGCCAGAAGTTCTTTTATTGTTGAGAATAGTTTTTGCTATCCTGGGTTTTTTGTTATTCCAAATAAATTTGCATATTGCTCTTTCTAACTCTGCGAGGAATTGAGTTGGAATTTTGATGGGGATTAAATTGTATCTGTAGATTGCTTTTTTACTATATTGATCCTGCCAATCCATGAGCGTGGGAGATCTTTCCATGTTCTGAGATCTTTGATTTCTTTCTTCAGAGTCTTGAAGTTCTTGTCCTACAGATCTTTCACTTGCTTAGTCAGAGTCACACCAAGGCATTTTATATTATTTGTGACTACTGTGAAGGTTGTTGTTTCCCTACTTTCCTTTTCAGCCTCTTTATCCTTTGAGTAGAATAAGGACAAAACAGCAACGAGCAGATTGGGAAAAGACCTTTACCAATCCTACATTGATTGAGGGCTAATATCTAATATATACAAAGAACTCAAGAAGTTAGACTCCAGAGAATCAAATAACCCTGTTAAAAATGGGGTACAGAGCTAAACAAAGGATTCTCAACTGAGGAATATCGAATGGTTGAAAAACACCTAAAGAAATGTTCAACATCCTTAGTCATCACAGAAATGCAAATCAAAACAACCCTGAGATTCTACCTTATACCAGTCAGAATGGCTAAAATCTAAAACTTAGGTAAAAGCAGATGTTGGTGAGGATGTGGAGAAAGAGGAACACTCCTCCATTGTTGGTGGGATTGCCAACTGCTACAACAACTTTGGAAATTAGTCTGGCAGTTCCTCAGAAAATTGGACATAGTACTACCTGAGGACCCAGCTATACCATTTCTGGGCATATACCCAGAAGATGCTCCAATGTGTGATAAGGATACATGGTCCACTATGTTCATAGCAGCCTTATTTATAATAGCCATAGCCAGAGCTGGAAAGAACTCAAATGTCCCTCAACAGAGGAATACAGAAAATATAGTACATTTATACAGTGGAGTACTGCTCAGCTATTAAAAACAATAAATTCATGAAATTATTAGGCAAATGGATGGAACTAGAAAATATCATCCTGAGTGAGGTAACCCAATCACAAAAGAATAGACATGGTATGCATTCACTAATAAGTGGATATTAGTCCAGAAGCTCAGAATATCCGAGATACAATTCACAGACCACGTGAAGCTCAATAAGAAGGAAGACCAAAGTGCTGATACTTTGGTCCATCTTAGAAGCGAGAACAAAGTACCCATGGGAGGAGATACAGAGACAAAGTATGAAGCAGAGACTGAAGGAAAGACCATCCAGAGAATGCCTCACCTAGGGATCCATCCCATATAAAGTTACAAACCCAGACACTATTCTGGATGTCAACAAGTGCTTGCTGACAGGAGCCTGATATAGCTGTCTCCTGAGAGGCTCTGCCAGAGTCTGATTAATAAAGAATTGGATGCTCTCAGCCAACCATTGGACTGAACACAGCATTCCCAATGGAGGAGCTAGAGAAAGGACCTAAGGAGCTGAAGGGGTGTGCAGTCCTGTAGGAGAAACAACAATATGAACCAACCAGTACCCTCAGAGCTCCAGGGACTAAATAAACCACCAACCAAAGAGTACACGTGGAGGGGACCCATGGCTCCAGCCACATATGTAACAGAGGATGGCTTTGTTGGACATCAATAGGAAGAGAGACCTTTGGCCCTGAGAAGGCTCAATTCCCCAGTGTAGTGGAATGATAGGACAGGGAAGCAGGAGTGGGTGGATTGGTGAGCAGGTGGAGGGGAAATGGGATAGGGAGTTTTCAGAGGGGAAATGAGGAAAGGGGATAACATTTGATATGTAAATAAAGAAAATGTCTAATAAAAAAAAGCAGATTGAGTGGTAGTGCCACCCACCTTTAATATCAGTACTTGGGAAGCAGAGGCAGGGTGGGTTTCTATGCTTTTAGTATATTATTAAATGCTCAACAAATATATTATTCACCCTCACTAACACATTCCATTTTGCTTTTAGCCCATAATTTTGTTATAGTTGTTTCTGCTCACATTTTTTATAGTTTACCTGGACATTTTCTCAAAGACTTGTGTCTTACAGGTTTCGTCACTGGTCTGTAGTATTATTTGGAGGTAGTGGAATGTTTATCAGGTGTAGCCTTGTGAGAGATCTTCTAATCATTAGGATATTTCATTGCTGATATTAGTTAAAAACATATATTTTTCTCTTCCCTTAAAGCTTTTGGATATGATTGTTTGTTTGTTTTGCATATTTACTATAAAGTAAATCATCTTGTCTTTTTATACACTTTTATCATAATATCAGTCCTGGAAAGAGATCTCCAGAATAGTTAACCAAAGTAACTGTATTTCTATATTTAAGGAAAATATCTTGGATATGTATTGTAGTTGAAGAAAACTAACAAGGCATATTTCTCTCTTAAATATAAATCCTTTGATACTGGGTCATTTGTTCTATGCATGCTAGTGGGAACACAGTGCGTTGAAGAAAAAAGATGGATTTAGGAGCAGAATCGACCACATGAATATTGAATCTCCCATAATAGTGTTGAAATCACAGTTGTGTTATTTTTTTCCATGCTGAACTTTACTATGACCCTTTAATAGAATTAACGATGTTTGCCTAACTTGGCATACGTGCGAGCTGCGGAGGAAGTGCCAGTTAAACAGCCAGTAACTAAGCAATGATTTTCTTTCCTTCTCTCACAATTTTCTGTAAATATTTGTGTAGTTCATTATTTTTCCTGTTTTAGTACATGCAAACTGTAAGCTAAAAGTCTATTTTTTCAAACTACTTGGTTATGAAATACTGAGATTCTGCTTTGCATATGTACTCCCAGAGTCCACCACAATGCCTGACACACAACAAATGCTTCCTGTATCCCCTCCTGATCCAAGCATCCAAATGCCTATCTTTATCTAAAAAATAAGCCATCTTTTCTTCTGGGACCATTTATCTGCTTTCGTTACTTTCACTTAAAATATAGCCATAGATATTTACAGCAAAGATATTCATATAGATCTAGTGCTGTAGGTCCTGAGTGTTCTGAGTACTGTGTGGGTTGTGTGCCCACTTGGAGATGTTGATTCGTCTTTGTGTTCCCTGGTAATTTGGATATTGAAGAAACCTTACATTATACATGGCAAAGTGATTCCAATGCCCAGAGAATGCAGGGCCTTCAAGCCTCCTTGAATCAGTCACAGTCTAGACTGACTTTGTCTTCATTGTGTCTCAGTCACATCTCACTCCTCAAGAGTCACCCTCAGCATCCATGACAGATGGCCAGAATCGATGGGTATACAAAGAGGTAGGGGCAGGTGTGCTGCTTGGCATTGCAGCCTGCCAAATCTACTACACTTTGTATTTTGGCTTTTTCATCCACCCAGTTTCCAACTCCAGGCAATCTTCAGGATTGGGTTTTCATTGAAGCCACATAGACATTGTTGTGAATTTTCACTGCAGCTACTTTCAGACATTTACTTTGTTGGGTTGTTATAAAATTTACTCCACTGTTTAGTGCATATTTGGGATCAAGATGAAATTATTATTCACTGATTCAGTGACTATAATCCATGAAAATTATTTTGTTTTCTCTTTTACCATTAGCATTTAGATTTCTAATTTATTATTTTTTGTTTTTTAATTTATTATTTATGAGCTACCCAAAGGTCATAGTATTTGACCCTGAAGTAAATCAAAGATATATTAGTGGATCTTTAGTTTTTCTATTAATTAATTATTTTATTTATTTACATCTCATATGTTGCTCCTTGCTCCCCCTTGAAGGGTTCTTCCCCCCCCTTTCCTGACCCCTTCTCCTCTGAGATAGTGCCCCCCTCCCCACATAACATCCCCCATCCCTGGAGTCTCTACCAAATTAGGAGTATCATCTCTCACTGAAGCCAGAAAATGCAGTCCTCTGGTACATATGTGCCGGCAGCCTTGGAACAGCCTATATATGCTCTTTGGATGGTGGCTTAGTCTCTGGGATCTCCCAGGAGTCCAGGTTAGTTGTACCTACTTAAGTTCCTTCAATCCTTCCCCTAACTCTTCCATAGGGGTCTCTAATCTCAGTTCAGTGCTTAGATATGAGTATCTGCATCTGTCCCAGTTAGCTGCTGGTAGAGCCTCTCAGAGGACAGCTATGCTAGGCTCCTGTGTGGAAGCACAATAAAGCATCAGTAATAGTGTCAGAGTTTGGTACCCAACCTTAGGACAGATCCCAAGTTGGGCTGGTTACTGGTTGGCCATTCATTCAGTCTCTGCTCAAATTTTTGTTCCTTTTTTTTTTTTTTTTTTTTTTAAGGCAGGAATAATTTTGGGTTGAAAAATTTGAAGGTGGTTTGGTGTCCCCATCCCTTCACTGGCAGTCGTACCTAACTACTGGAGGTGATGTCTTCCGGTTCCATATCCCCACTATTGGGCATTTCAGCAAAGGTCACCCACACTGAGTCCTTGAAGCCTCCTCCATTCTAGGTCTCTCTGATTTTCTAGAGGTTTCTCCCACTCCCTCTACCCCCTGCAGCTCCATATTTTTACTCATTCTCCTGGCCCTCTGAGCTTCCCTTCTATCTCCCCCAATACCTGATCCTATCCCCTTTCTTCCCCCACACACTTCCACCAACATCCTTCCCTCCCTCTGCCTCCCATATTATTTTTCCCCCTTCTAAGTGGGATTAAAACATTCTCAGTTGGGATGTTCTTCTTGTTTAATTTTCTAGGGTCTGTGGGGTATATTACGGATCTTCTGTACTTTTTGGCTAATATCCACTATCAGTGAGTATATACCATGGAAGTCCTTTTGAGTCTGGGTTACCTCACTCAGGATGACTTTTTCTACTTCCATTCATTTGCCTGCAAAATCCATAATGTCTTTGTTTTTAATAGCTGAATAGTATTCCATTGTGTAAATGTACCATACTTTCTTATCCATTCTTCAGTTGAGGGATATTTGGGTTCTTCCAGTTTCTGACTGTTATGAATAAGGCTGCTATGAACATAGTGCATAGAATTGAAGACCCAGAAATAAACCCACACATCTATGGTCACTTGATCTTTGACAAAGAGGCCAAAACTATACAGTAGAAAAAAAAAGAAAACATCTTCAAAAACTAGTGAGGTCTAACTGGCAGTCTGCATGTAGAAGAATGCAAATTGATCCACATTCATCACCTTACACAAAGCTCAAGTCCAAGTGGATCAAGAACCTTCACCTAAAACCAGATACACAGAATCTAATAGAAGAGAATGTGGGAAATAGCCTCAAACTCATCGGCACAGGGGAAAATTCCTGAACAGAACACCAATGGCTCAGGCTCAAAGATCAAGAATTGACAAGTGGGACCTCCTGAAACTTCAAAGCTTCTGCAAGGCAAAGGACACTGCCAATAGGACAAAAAGGTAGCCAACAGATTGGGAAAAGACCTTCACTAACCCTACATCTGACAGAGGGCTAATATCCAAAATATACAAAGAACTCAAGAAGTTAAACTCCAGAAAAAAACAAATATCCCAATTTAAAAATGAGGTACAGAGCTAAACAGAGAATTCTTAACAGAGGAATCTCGAATGGCTGAGGACCATTTAAAGAAATGTTCAGCATCCTTAGTCATCAGAGAAATGCAAATCAAAACGACCCTGAGATTTCACCTTACACCAATCAGAATGGCTAAGATCAAAAGTTCAACCTGCAGGCAAGATTGTGGAGAAAGATCAACACTCCTCCATTGCTGGTGGGATTGCAAACTGGTACAGCCACTCTAGAAATCAATCTGGTGGTTCCTTAGAAAATTGAAAGTAGTTCTAACTGAAGACCCAGCTACACTGCTCCTGGGCATGTACCCAAAAGATGCTTTACAATATCACCAGTGGATCTTTTATTGGGAGTTATAACAATCATCTCAAGTCACTCAGATTATGACAAATATTTGAAAATTACATTTGACATTTTTAGAGTCCTTTTTTCTCTTGTACTTCAAGGTGGTGAAAGAGCAGAAATTGGTCTCAAAAATTATACAGATGTGTTTAACGTGTCCTGTGTCATGGGTTCTTCTAATATCTTCCAGTACCACAAATTAACTATGCATTTACTGTGATGAGGCATGAAACACCATGCAAGAAAGCAGTGTAATAAGCAAGGAGTTGTACATGATCTGCTGTTCCTTCAGCTAACCAGTGGTGAGGAAGAAATGCTATGTAGAGGTATTCCCTGCCACCTGAAGGCAAGCTACCAGTTCACAACTGTAAACTGTGTTTATTAACATAGATTATGGAAGGGTTCCTGAAGGCAGTTCCACTTGAAATGAGAGGTCATTGGTTTTTCATCTCACAACAGATTGATAAACTTGGAAGTATTATCAAACTGTTCTCAAACTCTTCTCAAATTGTCTGTTCTTTGAATTGATCTTAAGGTATATATGTTTGTGTGTGTGTGTGTGTGTGTGTGTGTGTGTGTGCGTGCATATGTGTGTATGTGTGTGTGTGAATGTGTGTTCCAGGTTCCAGTATACATTCATATTTGTGAATGCAACATGCCTGTGCCATAGCACAGCTAGCCCCTGCCTTCACCTTACTCTAAATAAAGTTTCTTTGTTGTTTTAGTCATAGATGCCAGGCTAGCTGGCTTGCCAGCTCCTAGAGAATTCTCCAGTTCCATCTTTTAACACTGACACTGAGATTATATATAAATGAAAAAGGGAGCAATGAATTTGGAAGAGTAAAAAAGGATATATGGAGCATTTGAAAGAAAGGGAATGGTAAGTGATATAATTATATTAGGATCTCAAAAACTAAAATAAATACTTAAAAAAAAAAACAACAGAAACCAACCAAAAATCTACAGATTGAGGAGAAAAAGCACTGGGAAATTTAATGTTGGAGTCAAGGCTTCTGCAGAAAGTGATAAGAAGATTATGGCCTTGTATCCAGTGGGATAGGGGAGGATGCCCTCAGGGAAAGACCCCTAGCAGCTCAGCTTCCTACTGTGGGAGAAAAAGGGGCCTTAGGAATTTCCTGTTCCTAAAACCTAATAGCAAATAAATGCTGTGGTTTCAGGGGCTCAGACCCCGTCCAAGTGGGCAGCTATACTTGGCAGTGCTGTCTGCATGGTTCTAGTTTTGGAAGTTATGAAGAATATATCAGTAAAGGTGTAAAATCTTCCTCAGTGGTTAAGGGGCTGCTAATGTCAAGTGTATGGCTGAGAAATCCCTGCACGAAGTCCCTAAGAGGCTATTTCAGGAAGCTGTGAAAATGAAGCCTAGATTGTGTTGGAATGTCCCCAAAATGTCCGAAATGCAGAGTGCCAGGACCTAGACCTAGCTATTCTTTTTTCTTCTTGTTTCTTCTTGAGGCAGCAGAGGGGGAAGAGTGTAGGCAGGGATAAGACTTGGTCTTATGAGATATTTAGGATTGCTATATAATAATAAAACACTTACCTATCTTAAGCCTAAGTCACTTTGCCTTCTGAGTTCCTCTGATGTGAGACACTGTTTAGCTCCTCACTGGAAAAAAAGCGCAGGGGATTAAGTAAAGTTGCCTTTGTTATGTCTCCAAAGGAATTGTGCAGCACCAATCCCCAGCCTGCTAGTTGAAGTTGCAGGAAGAAAAAGGGACACTTTGAAAAGTGATTTTAGCATTTATTTCTAAGTTCTAAAAGGTTTTCTATGAAAGTTCTCTAACAAAAGGGCTTAAGATAAAAAGGGGAAAGGGGTTTCCTCCTCTCTTTGTCCTCAGTACTTATATATCTTTCAGAATACATGATTACATGGTAAAAAGTTCATCACAAGTTTACACATAAATTCAAACCATGAATCGAATAAGAAGTTTACAACAGGGAACATTTACATGCATATCCATTAGGGGTAATTTTCTGGCTGACATTCATCATTTTTCACCAGCTTTACAGGTGCATGGAGAGTAAAAAAACATAACTTTTGTGACTAAGATATTAGTGAAATTTCATATAGATCAACCCAGTCAATATTTTATCTTCTGTTCTTGCACGTATAGTAAATTGTTAGTTCCCTTTTTATAATAAAGGCATTTGGTTAATTGTACGACCTCTTGGCATGCATGTGTTCTAAGTTTCAGATGCCTGCTTGCTACCTCAGAAGCACTTAACTTGTGAACACTTGAAGACAGTCAGAGTTTTCAAAGCAGTTTTGACATCAGAAAGGGTTTAATAGCAGTTCTATTATAAAAGAGCTTAAATATTACTAATATAATTCTAGGATTTTTATAGGCTCATTATTAAAAATTAAGAACCCATCCATTTGTCTATCATGGCAAGATAGACATCTTCATTGTTCTGCAGAGATCTGTTCAACAGGTTAGGCTAACATAACAATTACTAATAACATAACAATTACTAGGTATTAGTAATTACTAATACCTAGTAATTGTTATGTTATATTTAACAATAACAGGAAATGCATGTTAATAGCAGGAATCTCTCCTAAAATGAAATTCTTCTTTGACTTTGCATAAAGGAGCAAATCTGTTGTAGATTTTAATCCATAGCAGACCCATCTCAGGAAGATTATCCGCTAGTCTTTAGCCTCTCTTAGGTGACTCGGCATCATGGAATATCTGTGAAGAAGCAGAATCAGTGAGAAAGAAAGAAAAGGAAAGAGAGAGAGAGAGAGAAAGAGAGAGAGAGAGAGGGAGAGAGAGAGGGAGAGAGAGAGAGAGAGAGAGAGAGAGAGAGAGAGAGAGAGAGAGAGAGAGAGAATGAGAGGTATGTTGCAGGCAGCAAAGCTAGAAGGCAGAGAAGTCTAAACCTTTTGACTTCACAGATGGAGCTATAGGATTTAGAGTTCTTCCTGTTGAGTTTTGGTCTTGCTTTGTGAAGAATTTCCTCACAATACCTGAATTTTTTGCTTTTTGGAATAGTAATTTATATTCTGTGTCATTTTATGTTGGAAATTTGTAATGCTTTTTTTTATTTAGATGTGATTACAATTAAGAGATTGCTTTGAATCTCAGAAAAGAATTTTCACATTGGACTCTTTTTTATTTCGTTTTACTATATAGCTCATGTCCTGGAAATCACTATGTAGACCTGGCTGGCTTTGAACTCACAGAGATCTACCTGCCTCTGCTTCCAGTGCTGCAGTTAACATTATTGAGGTTGAAAGACTATGAGTATTTTTGAAGTAGCACTAAGTACATTTTTTGCCTTATGATGTAGCCTATAGTGTATAGGCGTTAGGGAAAGGGAATATATTGACATGTATGAAAATGACCCCATGTTTAAATACTTGGTCCGCAGGTGGTGGAACTGTTTGGGAAGGATTATAATATGTGACCTTCTTGGAGGAAGTGTATCATTGGGCTTGGGATTTGAGATTTCAAAACCTTTCTGCCATTCCCATTGTTCTTTTTGTTTCTGCCTCCTGTTCTTGAAAGAAGATGTGAGCTCTCAGCTGCTCCTTCTGCCTTGCCTTTGTTCCATAATCATGGACTGTAATCCTATGAAACTGGGTGCCCGATTAAGCACTTGTTTTTTTTTTTTTTTTTTTTTTTTTTCATAAACTACCATGGTCTGAGTATTTTTGTCACCACAATAGAAAATTAATTAGGACAGCTTCCTAATAGATTCAGAGAAACTCAGACAGCATCAATCAATCCATGTATTGTAGTTTTTTTCCTTCATACGTGGCAACATTGCTAAGTACTAATAGAGTTAATCTGGCTTTGCAGTTTTCATGGCATGGCTCCATTGTATCATACTTTTGTTCCTTGTGGTCATATTTGATATATATGTAAACACTAGTCACTGTGGTCATTGGCCCAAGTATGAATTCTATGACTTCCACATTTTAGTTTGCTGAGTTTCTTATTTGTAAAAATCAAGGTAACAATATTAACAATAACAATACACACCTTGCATTCAAATTATGTAATAAATATAAAGTGCTAAGGATAATTCCTGGCACATGGTAAACCTTGCATAAATATTAGCTTATTATTTGCTAAATTATTTTACCTTTAAAGTAAAATAAATATTAGCTTGAAAATGCCAACACTTTCAAATAGTATATCTATTGTGATGCTACTTCTTTTATTAGAAATAGTGGTAATTATCTTGTGTAGTAGTTCATGTCTTTAATCCTAGGACTCAGGTAGCTGAGGCAGGAGGATCATGATCTAGAGGCTTGCCTGAGTTACATTGTGAAACCATTCTCAAGGAGTGGGTTTTCTGTAGTTACCTGCCATAGGTATATACTTGCAACATGATATATAACTCTTAGGCAAACATAAAACCAGAAAAATAGCACTGATTTTTTTATGCCTTTAATTTTTAAGCACACAATTCATTATTATCTGTAGATATTATATGGTACAGTAGATGTCCAAAGCTTATTTACCAAGATAGTAAGATAATTTCCAAAGATCTTGTTTAAATAAAATCATTTTAGTATTTCTCTACATCTCAAAAAACCTTGAGTCTAATACTTGTTACATAAACAAAGTCTATTAGTTTGGAAGACAAATAAGGTTTCTTTTGTGCTATCTTGCTCTTTGTAATTGCTGAGCTATTAGATCACTTTGGGGCACATTAAAATTATACATCAAAGGAGTCTTAATAACTTTTAGATAATAACAAAAGTTCTGACTAAATGTAAATTGATTTTAGACCATAATATTAATAGCTATAATGCTATTACACAGCTATTAGTGATGATACAGCTATTACAATTAGAGTTGTTATAATAAATGAGGGAATTATTTTACTGGTTAAACATTACATTATCATCTGCATAAAATAGCAATTTTTGTTGCTTGAAAATACTTACTACCCATATTCATACTGTGTGTTTATGTTAGTCTATAATGCTTTCCCAGTAGACTATAGTATCACCTTTAATATATTTGAAAATATTAGTACTTTCAATTGAAAGATAATTTGTTACTTAAATACATCCTAAATTACTTCAAGGATATGTAATGAAGATTTAAAAAGAAACATTCTGCAAATCTGTAATTAAATAAGGGAATCCCATTGTTCTATTTAACTTCTTGCCAGCAGTAGTCCTGCCTGTATCAGAACCTTTGATTCACAGTGACCAGTTTAATCCTTTGTGATGCTTTTAATTCACTTACAAATGACTGTGTGAAAGGTCATCTCTGCTCTGTCCTTTCTGGACTATGATTCTTCCATTGCTCAGGCGGGAGTGGGTTTTGGCCACTGAGACTTGCTCCTAGGACTAGCAGAACTTCTAAAAAACAGTATGGTCTTTGCCTTTATTCTTAGGGGAGATTTTATAATCTAGTTTAATGACAAGTCTGTCTATGGTTGGTACATTCAAGGACATTGTTCCCAGCTCTGTGAGTAAAAGATATAATCACCTCATATAAAGTGGTCTGGAGATGGGGAGTGCGAACCTGAACTGCACATTTGGGAGCACTTCCAGGCAGGCGCTCTGAAACACAGCAGTAAAACTCATCTCTCCCGAAGCTTTACTGTCTGGCATGGACTTGTGGCTGAGTTCATTTCTGTACACAGGGCATTCTCTTCCATGATAGCCCTGCCTCTGACCTGGCTAGAGTGCTTCATTTTCCTGAAGCTGCTAGTGAGTCCTCCCACCTGTTTACACACCCAGCTGATTAATGCAACACCTGCTTACTTACTTCTCAGGTCACAAGTATGGGGTTCTGACATTCTGAGTTCTATTCTGATGAATCTGGCATCAAATTTTCAGATCAAAACCATCCCAAAATGGGGAAAAAAAAACCCTCATACTTTCATCTTGCCACTTTTGAGGTCTGAGAGTGTTATTCCTGATATAATGCAATTGAACAGGAGAGACAGGACAAAGAAGCTTGTCCAAAGGAATCAAATGCTTTTAGGAAAGCAGAAGTGAATGCAGTAGGTGAGACAGACTAGGAGTCTTGGGTTTGAGCTCTTGATTCCTCACAATGTTGTCCTAGTAGCAGTAACTTTGCCATTTCAGAGCATGTGGGAGACAAAAGATCTTAGGTTGCCAGCAGACAAGCAGGGCATTCTTGCTGACAATGGGGCCCAAGAGAGATCTGGTGGACTGACTCAAAGAGGTGGTTGCTAGAATTGTCATTTGCTGAGAGATAACACAGTATAGTAAAACATGTGCTCACTGTGACTGGAACACCAGAAGCAGTCATAGTGCCTGGAAAAGAATAAGCCGAGTCCTGACTAGTTCATCGAGCGTAGATGTTGGTTTCCTCCCTAGAGTTACTTAGATATTTCCCATTTGTGATTCTTCATTCACTCAAGACAACCCTGGGTACCTAAAATAGATTTACAAATCAAACACTAATAATAATAATAATAATAATAATAAACACAAAAATAATAAATAACTTTATTTAAAATATAGTTATTTAGTATACCTAAAGTCTTGCCATCTATTCAAGATGATGTTTATTGTTACATAAAGAATGACATTTCAGTTGAATAATAGATACTGTAAGGTGTAGCATGCATTCAATGTCTTTCAAACTTCTGTGACTTTTTGTTTGTTTGTTTGTTTGTTTGTTTTGGTGCTGAGAATCAAAACTAGGGCTTTTGCTTCATCTGTACTACTGAGCTAAATATCTCACTCCCTAATAGTTAGACTTTATAATTTTCATTGGTAAGAACCCCACTTTGCATAAACATGTAGTATAAAATAGCAGAGGTATATTTAGGCTAGTTTCAGAATATTTTAAAAATTCTGTTTTAAACATAAGCTAGAATTCGTGTTACAATTTTTTGAAAATGAAACTCAAGTCAGCAACTCATTTTGAAAATTCTAAAAATCAAACTTTCTAGTATAACACAATGTAAATACGTACTAATATATATTATTGAGAAATACTAATAGGAAATGTTTATAGTTTTTGTTTTGCATATTTAAAGTACTCTGTTTCTAAACAGCAGGGAACTTTGTATTGCATTACAGTAAAGCCTAGAATTCATAACCTGTGGCAGTCTTCAATCTGAGCAGGGCTGTGTGGGGAGCATTTCGATATTGCATTCCAGGAATGGATATGCAGTTCAAAGTGAATGTCTTGTATGCTCAGAACCAAGACTTCAGTGAAGTCATGTGATACAACTGGTTGAACACTTCCAGAAAAATCTTGGGTTCATTATGCATTTGATTTTGAATCCATTTTGGTCAATGCATGTTCAGGAACTTACTATTGTTGCTGAGTTTATCACAGCTCCCACATTGAGTTACATGACACCACATTGCATCTTGAACAAGAATAAAAAGCTGGGTCCTAGGAAGTTGTTTACTGCATAAGGTATGCAATTGCATGACATCCTACAGCAGGACTGAGGGGTTTGATTTCACTTTACTATGCTTTGAGATCTTCCATTAATGAAATTTCTTTCTGTTTCTATATTTGGCTCAGGACACAACATTTACTTAGCCTTTATTTTTCATATTTTATAGAATTGGGCATTAAACTTAAGGTTTTGTAAATACTCAGCAATCACCATATTACTGACATCATATGTTTTATTTGTAGTTGATGCATTATAATTTTATATGTTTATTTTGTGGACAAAATTGTATTTGATAATTTCACATACATATGATCACATCAAGTAACTAATATTATTCCTTTAAAACTTTTGTCATTTCTTTTGAGTGCTTGTCTTTTGTCTTTATAAAATATGTAATCATTTTTAATGAAATATTAAACTATTATGCTATACTATATTAGAGTTTATTCCTCCTTTGTGTTGAGTTCTATTATCCAACCTTCATCTATCCTTCCTTCCCTGTTCTTGCTAATGTCTAATAATTATTATTTTATTGTCTTCTACATAGAGATCAGCTCTTTGTATTTCCACACATGAATGAGAACATATGGTATTTGTCTTTCTATGTCTAGTTTATTTCACTTAGAATAATTTCCTCCAGTTTAATTAATTTTGCTATAAATGTGAAAATCTCATTCTTTTAAAAGGATGAGTGATTTTTTTTATTGTATATGTAGCAACTGTTTATCCAGTCATCTGTTGATGGACATCTCAGATGATTTCTTTTCTTTACTGTTGTGAATAATGAGGCAATGATGTACATGCAGGTAACTCTCTTATAATTTCATTTTCTTTCTATGTATACTCATTAGTCTTATGGTGGTTATATTTTAAATGTGATTTTGATGAACCTATGTAATATTGTAGATAATGACTATACAAATTTAGATTCTCACCAACAGTGTAGGAGACTACTTCTGTTCCTGCTAACATTGACTGAAACATTGTTTTAATCAACTAAGAAATATTATATGTACATTTCTGTTTTTTTTGATATTTTGATGTATATATACATCGTGGGATGGCTAGGGTGACCTAGTTGATACATGCATTGTTCTATATACTTATATTTTATGGCAAGAACACATGAAAACTACTCTCTTGGCAATTGTTAGTGGACTACTATTAACTATTATAGTGGTTTGAATGAAAATAGCCCCCAATAGGTGCGTGCTTTTCAATACTTGGTCCCTAGTTGTTGAAACTGTTTAGGAATAATTAGGGTTGGCTTTGTTGGAATACATGTGTCACTGGAGACCAGCTTTGAGGTTTCAAAGGACTCACAACTTTCCCAGACTCTGTCTCTGCCTCTGCCCCGACTCCCACCCATCTCTCCCCACTACCACTTCACCCTCTCTCCCAATGTTCTGGGGGTTTTTTTGTTTGTTTGTTTTGTTTTTGTTGTTGGTGGTGGTTTTTTTTTTTTTTTTTTTTTTTTTTTTTTTT
>NW_022196896.1:36156498-36173489 GCF_008632895.1 Mastomys coucha
TTTTTTTGCCTTGGGACTAAGATGTGAGCTCTCAGTTATCCCTACTGCCATATCTTTGTTGCAACATCATGGAATCTAATCCTGAGATACATAAACCTCAAATATATACTTCCTTCTGTAAGTTGCTTTGGACAAGGTATCTAATCACAGCATTAGAAAATCAACTCAGACAACCATAGTTGCTATGATACCTTTCCTTCTTTTTAACCACAATTTTATATTCTTTGAGTAACACACTTCACTATGTCCTACTTCCCTATGTCTTTTTTAGTTTTTTTTTGTTTTTGTTTTTGTTTTTGTTTTTGTTTTTCAAGACAGGGTTTCTCTGTATGTAGACCAGACTCACCTCAAACTCAGAAATCTGCCTGTCTCTGCCTCCCAAGTGCTGGGATTAAAGGCGTGTGCCACTACTGCCTGGCTCCCTATGTCTTTAATAAACATATTTCTAAGGAATATGTTCTTTGGAAAGCTTTCTTTATAGTGAGTGTTAGATGCTATTTTACTACCCACCAGGAGGCCCTAGGGTAGGTATTAATGGGGCTGAAAAGTCATGAAGCAGGATCTAGCATCCCAGTTCTGAGCCTGTTCTAGAGCTACTCTGCAGTAGCTCTGAACGTACTTCTGTTTTTGTTAGTGTGGCAGTGGGTAGAAAGAGGTAGAGAAATCTCAATAGTTGTGCTTTCAGGTTTTATGTCAACTTGACACAAACTAGAGTCATTTTGGAAGAAGGAACTTCAATTGAGAAAATACCCACAACCAGATTGGCCTCCATGCAAATCTGTGGAGCATTTTCTTTATTGTTGGTTGAAATGGGAAGGACCAGCTCTGTGGACTGTGTCATTCCTGGGCTTATGTTTTTGGGTCTTATAGGGTATGGAACTGAGAAGAAAGGAGGGAGGGGAAGCTATGATTCACATGTAAATTAATTAGTGAATTAATTAATTAATTAATTAATGAAAAGAAACGTATCCTAAAAAATATCCTGAGCAATCCATGGAAAGTAAGCCAGTCAACTGTGCTTCTTCATGGCCTCTGCTATAGTTCCTACTTCAAGTTTTTGTCTTGTTTGAGTCCTGTTCCAACTTCCTTCAATGATGATCTGTAATGTGGAAGTAGAAGCAAAATAAACCCTTTCCTTCTTCCCAAGTTGCTTTTGATCATGGTGTTTCATCACAGCAGTAGTAACCCTAATGAATACAATAGTCTTACCAAAATTAGTCTCAGAGAGCACAACCAAGACTTATTTGTAGTAACATTTTACTCAGAGACATAGGAATAATTTTTAAAACGGTATAAATGTTTAAGTGTTGCATAAATTCTAAGATTGATTATATGAATTGAAATACTGTGACTAGATTGCTTTTCATATTTGCAGTTTGGTAGGTAGGAAATATATTTCCTCTTCTCTGACGAACATGAAACAGGAATTCAAGAGCCTTTCTAAAACTCATTTCCAAAAGGTTTTGCACACAAGGCAAGTGGCATTGCTGTTTTCAGGGCCCCTGGAGAATTTCAGCTATGTGAGGATCATAAACTATGAGTATAAAAGACTTCCCTGTCCTGAATGTAGGACTATTATGATATTCACACTTTTTGATATTAATTATGCAGTCAGTGGCTTGATTGTGCTAACCTAATATGGTATTGTATTAAGCCATTGAGTTCATAAGAAAAGAATGGACTCCCATTAAGAATTCAAATGAATCAATTTAAAATTTCTTTTCATCAATTGGTTACTAATGTATTAGATACTGTATTGCTTTTTAATGCTGCATAACAGATGACTGCAAACTTCATGACATGAACAAAGCAAACACTTTTCTTCATTCACTTCTTTCTTCCTCCTTCCTGACCTTTTGCCCTCCTTTCTGTGAAACTATGTCTTACAGAACCCAGTCCGACCTCATACTTGATGTGTAGTCTAATATGGGAATGAATTCATGATCCTGCTTTGGCTGACTCGAGTGTTAGTGCCAGCCAGTGGTGGTGCACACCTTTAATTCCAGCACTTGGGAAGCAGACACAGGCAGATTTCTGAGTTCGAGGCCAGCCTGATCTACAGAGTGAGTCTTAGGACAGCGAGGGCTACACAGTCTTGAAAAACCGTGTCTTGAAAAACAAACAAACAAACAAACAAAGAACCAATAAATAAAAGGCCCAAGAGTGCTGGTGTTTTAGGTATATGCCACCATTGCACATAGGAAGTCTGTCTCATGTGTCACAGGCTAAAATCAGAGGGACTGCTTCCCTGCCTACCTAGCTGCTAAAAGCCACCTACCTGCATATATACTCATTTTCCTTTTGCCAGTTAAGTAACATTCTCATGAATTTGTGAGATTAGCTTTGTAGTGGTCTTTAAAAGGGGTTATTAATCTACCTACCACAAATTTAGGCAAAGAAAAGTTCTAAACTTATTAGTCAATTTTTAGACTCTTTTAAAGATCCGTTTCTTCAATTTTTTGAAAAGTCAAATCTTATTAATTGTATCCTTTTCAATTCAGGCAACTATATCATGTTAATGATTTCCAGATGGAAGGCTTGAGTCATCATTTTCAAAGTATTTGATCCTGAGATCTCCAATAGAGAAAAAGAAAACTCCACATGTTGGGATAAATAGATTGCAATTCATTTTGAGTGAGTTTAATGTGACTTGGAAATCTTCACTTTGTCATGTGTACAAAAGGTAAAATTGGGCTGGACAAGAAGGATTTTCTTCATTTTGATTTAGCATGACCTCATATCGCAGCCATTTCAACCTATATCTTTATTTGTAGTCTTGTGTCCAAAAGACTGTGTGGCCTCCTATACTTTCAGTGTGCCTTTCTTAAACTGTGGAGATCATAGGCACTCCCAGGTGCCCTGTTCTCTGCTTTCAAAGTTCACTTTGAAACATTTCTTTTTTCTTTTTCTTTTTCTTTACTTTTTTTTTCTTTCCTTTTTCTTTTCCTTTCCTTTCTCCCTATATAAGTAAGATGAGTTCCAGGAAACAGAGTGACGGATTTCAAGTTGTCTATAGGAAGAAAGCAGAAAGTGTCTATCTCCTTTTTCTAGGTGGAAGGAGCCTTACTTAGAGTGCATCAGAAGGTTGGGAAGAAGATGGGTCCGGGTGGAGTGGGATGAAGCACCTTGTAGCCTTTATGAGCACAGAGTTAGTGGAGATGATCCATCCTTTATGCTCTGAAGTAAAAATGAAGTCACATCAGACCATAAACACAGCACTATCGTGACGAGATTTGCATAAGTGTCGTAGAGCTATACCTTGTCAGTGCTAGCGCTTATGCAGGATGGGGCCATGAGTACTCAGGACAATCACCAGAGAAAAGGCTGAAGATTTCTTCATGTTCCTGTGTGCTAGAGATAAACCTTAGCATCAGAATATCTCAAAAGTATAGCTGGAGTTGAGGCAGGTTGTGGAAATCTGCTGTTCTCGTGTTGGTAATAATAGCTGAATCTATCAGGTGGAGGCACAAGCCTTTAATCCCAGCAGAGGCAGGTGGATTCCTGACTTTCAGGCCAGCCTTGTTTTCAGAGTAAGTTCTAGGACATCCAGTGCTCTACAGAGAAACTCTGTTTTGAAAACAATAGCAACAGCAACAAAATAATAAGAATAGCTCTATCCTTAACTTTTTGAAGAATCTGGAGGAATTTTAATATTGGAAAATTGTTGTAACTCCTTGTTAGAGCTAGTGCTCCGAGTCTGGCTGGGCACACACACTCTGGCTAGATGCCAAAAGATGAAATTGTTTTTACAAATCAATGTTGAGCTTCAAAGCAAATTTTCAATATTCCTTTGCCTCTACCATGAGTTAATAGGCATAAGAAAAAGACTTTATCTCTAAAGAGCCCAACTACTTTCTGTGTAAAATAACCTCACACCATGCTACTTAACACTTTACAGCAGAATTAACACAGGGTTAAAGGCAATGCAGTACAACTCACAGAAAACAGCAGTGGTAAAACATTATTTGGCAAATTATTTAAGTGCTTCTAATGCCAATATCAAAGGGTGAGAAAACTTAATAGGCGTGGGAAGAGAAGAGCAATTAAAGGTGTCAGAAGATCCATAAAATGAGTAACATTCAGGCAACTAAAATAGAACTAGGGAAGAGTTGACGGGGGAGGGAAAGATGACAGCTTGGAGCAGTAGCCTCTGGAACAGCCTTTATGTGGCTAAGCAGATAGCCTTGAGCTGGCGGAGCTTTATAACCTGAGAGATAAGAGAGGAGTGAGCTGAGTGGCCCAACTTCAGACCATGGACTTCACCCTTGACTATTTTGCACTGTCCTCTAATCACATGATTTTACAGGATCAGCCAGTAGACAGATGGAACCACAGTTCTTTAATAATAGTCACAACTGTGTGTGGACATCGGGTTCTGATATGACTATTTTGCTGTGTGATCCTTGAGACTTTGTGTCACAGGGTGCCTGCTGCCTTCATGAGGGTTTGGTCATATTGCATATCTAATGTTAAGAAGGGCTTTATCCTTAGTGGTATGTCCTTGTTTTACATAACGTTTTTATCTAGGCATACAGACCCAGAGAAAGGACATCAGAGATTCAAGTCTCAGGGTTCATTGGAAATGAGACTTTCTGTTTTTACTGTAGATACAGACACCACATGGCAAGTACAAAGAGTGGACTCCCACAGATTAGAGTTGCTTGGCTGACAGCAAGGAAACAGGGACTGGCCCTGCAGTCACCAGGAGGTGACTCCTGCCACAAATCGGAAGAGTAAATGTCCTCAGACCTAGATGATTCTGGATCCTGCCAACCCAAGTCTCTGACTTGAGAGGCCTATTTGAAGATATGAGCCAGTCAGCACATAAACTTATGACCAAGGAAGCATAGGCAGTCAATGTGCTGTAAGTGATGGAAGCGGTGGTGGTATATTACATAGCAACAGAAATACTTGCTCTGAGGTCATTTAATAGAGGAGCATCTTTTCATGAAGGAAATTTAGTGACTACCTCATAAGATATTTTAAATAAAAGTTACATAGTTTAATCATGTTACTAATTATCAGAAGATAAACCATTAAAAAAATAAGGTGGCTGGAGAGAGGACTAAATGGTTAAAAACACTCACTACTACTACAAAATAACTAACTTAATAACTGATAAAAGAAAATTTGATTCCTTGAAATAGATGTGACTGTCTTTCAACATTTTTAAAATTTCACCCTGACAGTAGCATTTAATTTGAACCTACCCAATTCATCTTGACATCATTGCCTTTATAAGTGTCATCAACAAATATAGAGCATAGAATAGAGCTTTAAGGCTAGTTTGCCACAAAACTTCAGCTGTAAAAAGAGATGAGGTAAGCTATACCTAGTTCTGTTCCCTTGCTGACAGTTGCTTGAAGACAACTCCTAGTGATAGGAGATTGTGTGTCTTCCTCACTGAGGCTGAGGTGCCTGTGGTGTGTCTTTGCAGGGGTTCCCAAGTCTTTGTTATCAGTAAAGGTGGCTGATGGCTGAATGAATCAGCTCCCAGAGAATGCCTGTCTGGTTTTGTGGGTTTAGCTTTCCACCCCTTACTCTGCCTACTGAGACTACATGATTCATGTGAAAGACAGTGCAACATTATAGTATCTAATGGACAAGGCTGAGCAGATTAATTGCCCTGCTTGGTCTCAAGTGAGTAATCCAACTGTCCTCTTTTAAGCCCCTGCTTCTAGCAGATTTTTGGCTTGTTTCATCATTTCTTTATTTCGGGGGGGAAAATAGAGTACTTTCAGTTTCCACTAGTAGACTGGGATAATAATAATCAAAGACCATGAAAAAAGAGCCAAAACCTTTGCCAGACTCAGAGAAACAAATTGCACCAAAAAAATCATGGCAGACTTGTTGGCTGCTGGGAGGGCAGCCTTATTGTGTATCTCAGCTCTTTCTGTTTTCCTTATGGCAAATGTTACATTGTTGACTTCCCTTCATGTAATGTCAGGGAGAATAATCATTAGGCAACCTTTGCAAAAACAAACATCTTCCTTTGATTCACAGAGCATTTGGAATAAAGGGATGTCTGAAAATGATCTTTCTGTATTTCAATGAAGTAGCCTTTGCTGTTCTGGAAGAGCTGGCAGAATTGAAAGCTATGTGCTTTGGTATGAAATCCACATTAAAGCAAGGTAGATGGCATTTCTATTATGTTAGAAGCAATGAATGTATTTATGTGTCTGAGGATTGTGACAATGTCACAGATAACATGGTAGGAGTCACTATAAATCGGGGCTCAAATATACTATCCGTAAATTTCAGAAAGTATCATTAATTCAGTATTTTTTAAGTCATCAAAGTAATTTATAATAGTTAAATGCTTCTTAAATATACATGGTATCTTCTGAAGCTAAGAGTAATATGCTCACAACCAGTTTTAAAATCTATATTTGGAACATTAAACATGACAGAAGTAGAAAAAAAATCTCTTATCAAGTCCTCTATGAAAAGAAATTGTGACAGGTTGCTGATTAGACAGAAACTGTTCCATCTCCAAGGGAGAATATGCAGTGTAACTGTGGCTTCATAGAATGAATCGGGTAGTGTTCCTTCTGTTTCTATTTTGTGGAATAGTTTGAAGAGTATTGGTATCAAGTCTTCTTTGAAGGTCTGATAGAATTCTATACTAAACCCCTCTGATTCTGGGGATTTTTTTGGTTGGGAGACTTTTAATGACAGCTTCTATTTCTTTGGGGTTGTGGGACTGTTTAGATGGTTTATCTGATCCTGATTTAACTTAGGTATTTGGTATCTATGTAGAAAATTGTCCATTTCATCCAGATTTTCCAGTTTTGTTGAATATAGGCTTTTGTAGTAGAATCTGATGATTCTTTTGAATTTCCTCAGTTTCTGTTGTTATATCTCCCTTTTCATTTCTGATTTTGTTAATTTGGATACTATCTCTGTTCCCTCTGGTTATTCTGGCTAAGGATTCATCTATCTTGTTGCTTTTCTCAAAGAACCAGCTCCTGGTTTGGTTGACTCTTAGTATAGTTCTTTGTTGTTTATACTTGGTTGATTTCAGTCTTGAGTTTGATTATTTCCCGCTCTGTACTCCTCTTGGGTGTATTTGCTTCTTTTTGTTCTAGAGCTTTGAGGTGTGCTGTTAAGCTGGTAGTGTATGCTATCTCCAGTTTCTTTTTGGAGGCACTCAGAGCTGAGTTTTCCTCTTAGGACTGCTTTCATTGTGTCCCATGAGTTTGGGTATGTTGTGCCTTCATTTTCATTAAATTCTAAAAAGTCTTTAATTTCTTTCTTTTTTTTCTTCCTTGACCAAATTATCATTGAGTAGGGCATTGTTATGCTTCCATGTATATGTGTGTTTCTGTTGTTTTTGTTGCTATTGAAGATCAGCCTTAGTCCGTGGTGATCTGATAGAATGCATGGGATTATTTCAATCTTCTTGTATCTGTTGAGGCCTGTTTTGTGACCGATTATATGATCAATTTTGGAGAAGGTACTGAGAAGAAGGTATATTCTTTTCTTTTAGGATGAAATGTCCTATAGTTATCTGTTTAATCCATTTGGTCCATAACTTCTGTTAGTTTCAATGTGTCTCTCTTTAGTTTGCGTTTTATGAACTGTCCATTGCTGAGAGTGGGGTTGTGAAGTCTCCTACTATTATTGTGTGCTGTGTAATATGTGCTTTGAGCTTCAGTAAAGTTTCTTTTATGAATGTGGGTCCCCTTTCATTTGTAGCATAGATGTTCAGAATTGAGAGTTCTTCCTGGTAAATTTTTCCTTTGATGAGTATAGTATGAAGTGCCCTTCCTTATGCTTTCTGATAATTTTTGGTTGAGAGTTGATTTTATTCGTTATTAGAATGGCTACTCCAGCTTCTTTCTTGGAACCATTTGCTTGGAAAATTTTATTCCAGCCTTTTACTCTGAGGTAGTGTCTGTCTGTGACCCCTAGGTATATTTCCTGTATGCAGCAAAATGCTGGATCCTGTTTATGTATCTGGTCTGTTGGTCTATGTCTTTTTATTGGGGAAGTGAGTCCACTGATGTTAAGAGATTTTAAGGAATAGTGACTGTTGCTTCATGTTATTTTTGATTTCATTTTTATGTTTGTGTGGCTATCTTCTTTTGGGTTTGTTGAAAGGAGATTACTTTCTTGCTTTTTCTAGGGTGTAGTTTCCCTCCTTGTGTTGGCACATTCCATCTGTTATCCATTTTAGTGCTGGATTTATGGAAAGATATTGTATAAATTTGTTTTTGTCATAGAATATCTTGGTTTCTTTATCTATGTTAATTGAGAGCTTTGCTGGATATAGTAGCTTGGGCTGGCATTTGTGTTCTCTTAGGGTCTGTATAACATCTGCCCAGGATCTTCTATCTTTCATAGTCTCTGGTGAGAAGTCTGGTGTAATTCTGATAGGTCTGGCTTTATATGTTACTTGACCTTTTTCCCTTACTCCTTTTAAAATTCTTTCTTTGTTTTGTTTTGACTATTATATGAATGGAGGAATTTCTTTTTTGGTCCAATCTATTTGGAGTTATGTAGGCCTCTTGTGTGTTCATGGGCATCTCTTTCTTTAGATTAGGGAAGTTTTTTTCTATATTTTTGTCAAAGATATTTACTGGCCCTTTAAGTTGGAAATTTTCACTCTCTTCTATACCTATTATCCTTAGGTTTGGTCTTCTCATTGTGTCTTGGATCTTCTGGATGTTTTGGGTTAGGGTCTTTTTGCTTTTTGCATTTTCTTTGACTGTTGTATCAATGTTTTCTATGGTGTCTTCTGCCCCTGAGATTCTCTCTTCTATCTCTCGTATTCTGTTGGTGATGCTTGCATCTATGACTCCTGATCTTTTTCCTAGGTTTTCAGTCTCTAGGGTTTTCTCCCTTTGTGATTTCTTTATTGTTTCTATTTCCATTTTTAGATCCTGGAAGGTTTCGTTCAATTCCTTCACCCGTTTGATTGTGTTTTCCTGTAATTCTTTAAGGGAATTTTGTGTTTCTTCTTTAAGGGCTTCTAGCTTTTTACCTGTGTTCTCCTGCATTTCTTTAAGGGAATTTATGTCCTTTTTAAAGTCCCCTATCATTATCATGAGATGTGATTTTAAATCAGAGTCTTGCTTTTCTTGTGAGTTGGAGTATCCAGGGGTCACTGTGGTGGGAGAACTGGGTTCTGATTATTAGAAGTAGCCTTGGTTTCTGTTGCTTATGTTCTTTCCCTTCCCTTTTGCCATCTGGTTATTTCTGGTGTTAGCTGGTCTTGCTGTCTCTAACTGCAAGCCTATGTGTCAGTACTTCTGGGAGACCAGTTCTCTATGGGAGGAATTTGGGTATGGAGAGCTATGGCACAGGGTTAACTCTGGGTGTACACAGAAACTGAAAGGATCCTCTCCCAGGCCATTCTTGGTTCCTGTGTTCTGATGCCTGTAGATGGGTCCCTCTTGGGCTAGGAATTTTAACAGAATTGGTGGTCTTACCTGTGCTCACAGGTGTTTTTACACTCTTAGGAGACCAGCTCTCTCCCAATTGTATTTGGGTATGGAGCACTGTGGCATAAGATCAGCTCCCCATGTAGATGAAAAATGGAAGGATCCTGTCCCAGGCTGCTCCTTTGTTCCTGTGTCCTGAGGTCCCAGGATTGGTCCCTCTTAGCAGAAGTGGTGGTCTTATCTGTGCTCACAGGCGTGTCCACACTCCTGGGAGACCAGCTCTCTCCTGGCGGTATTTGGGTATGAAGTACTGTGTCACAGGATCAGCTCTGGGCACACAGGATAAGCACTGGGCATAGATGGAAACCAGAAGGGATTAATTTGTTTTTAATTGACAAGTAAAAGTTCAGTTTTTAGCCCTCATCCTAGTATTTTCATATATTCCTTCATGATCAATTTATACTTGTCCTTGACAGTTAGGAAACCAGACTCATTCTATATGCTTTCCACTTATGAGAGCATCTTCAAATGAAGGTTTTTACATAGTCCCATCCCTTTCTACCCCAAAGTTGCTGCTGTTGCCCTCACATTTACTCAGTTGTATATGTCACTCTTTCTTTCCTTCTTGATGTAAGGGAACAGGAAACTCAGCTCTAGCTCTTAAGATGGCTCTGCCGATGTTCCCCAAGAGAGTCAAGAGTAACAGTGATGGAGCCCATTGACTACATGTCTGTTTACATGTGACAGTAAGGAACAAAGGAGATGAGCAGCTGTAGAAGAATAAACAAGATAGGCTTCAGGAACAGGTGAGAAAATAAACTATTACAGGTCCAAATTGGTGACCTTAGAAACCACTTGAGCACTGTGAACTTACTCTATCAATAGGGAGAGGTCTAAGGAAAGTATGGGGCTGGTGTCAAAAGATGGGCTTCTGCTTGTGAGTACATGGGTGATCATAGAATAGCATCAAGAATGGACAAAGAAAGAACAGAGCGTAAAGGAGAATCAGGATAATGTTACCCAAAGGTGGTAGAGTGGCAAGGTTCTTGCTCTAATTGGAGTTTAGTGACCCAGCTCAGAGATGCCATGTCTTTCTGACTTTCCTTGGCTGCAGTGCTTTGTGCTGCATAAAACCTTGGAAAATATTTTTTTCTTATTTATTTTCCCCCTTTTATCTGTTCCAGAAAGAAGCTTTGCATTTCATTAAGTTAGGATTCATTTTAGACAAACAAGAGAGATCCAGGGACATCAGATGACTGGTATATTTGTTACTTTGTGAAAAAAAATTAAGAAAACAAGATAAAAAGCCATGGATAAAATTATATAACATCAAAGTGAAAGACCCCCAGAACTGGGGAGATCTTTACTCAAGTCTCCGGATGACGCGACCACCCAATGACTCACGAGAGACCGAACTTGCTGCAATCACATGAGGTTTATTTGGGATAGGCCGGTACCGGGGTCGATCTCATGACCATGTTGGCCAGAGGAATTCGACCCCTGAACACAAGAACTGAGGGGTATTTAAAGGGAAAGACCACAAGCTTGGGGCGGGAAGAGGGTTACCAAGGAAATATAACATAAAAACAGTGGAAAATTTCAGAGGGACCCAACCCAAGGTATTCAGTTAGGGAGGGGAACATATTCATTCTAGGAATGTAATCTTCATCTACCGGTCGACAGGGTGGAGAGTCTCATATACCAGTAGACCTTCATTCCTAGTTCTGCCCTCATTGTGGATCAGTCAGGAGGGGCAGGTATCAGGAACCAGAGCCCTGAGGCTCTGAGTTAGCCAAGTTCCTAGAACTAGCTACTTCTAGTTTTTGGCTTGATACAGAGGTTTTCCATGCCCCCTTTTAGGTAAAAGTTATACATTATACATACATTTCTATTAAATGCCCTCATTTTAAATTCTAAGATTCTCTAGCCTTTCAAAAGAAAAAAATCAGAAATTAGAGATCACCAATTCAACTCTCAAGATAAGTTCTTTTATGTGAAGTATTTTTGTTTATTTTCCCAACACCTTATAGTAGCACTTTTTTCCTATTGTAATTTCTGAGAAGAAAATGGCAGGGATGGTGTTGGTAGGTCACATTAGCCCAGAAATAGCACTATGGGCTATATCAGGGGAAGGGGAAGATGACTGGAGAGGGAAGTGAGCTGGTTTTATTTGGATCATAGACCCTCACCCAAACAGAAAAATGTAGAGTAGCTTAGGGAAAGGACAGGGTTTGTGGGTTTGTTTCTGTTTCTCACAGACTATGTTAAAAAGTATAACATTGAACTTGACTTTTGAAGGAAGAGATAGAAAATGCTACTTGATCCCTACTAAGCCTCAATTCTTGGACACATGTTTTAAGAGATACTTAAAATGAGGCAAGGTCCTTTACCAGAAAAATGTCCTATATACCAGGAACAGAGAAAGTTAAATCAAAACTCAGTATCTGCCTGTATATTGTTACCCACATTTAAATTAATATAAGTATGTACATAAGTACAAATATGTGTATATATGTGTGTGTGTATGTGAATATGTATTTATCTGTATGTATATTTATACTTCTGAATGCATGTGTGTCTGTGTGTCTATATATATGTATGTCTGTTTGTATGTTTATATGTATGTGTATATGTTTGTCTATATGTGTGTATGTCTGTATATGTTGTACATAAGAATGTCTATCTGCCTGTCTGTATCTGTATGTCTATCTGTATGGGTATGTCACTGTATATATGTTTATGTCTGTCTGGGTATATATGTATGCATATATGTATGTGTATCTGTATGTGTATGGTATATCTGTCTGTATGTGTGTTTATATGTATATGAGCATGTCTTTCTATTTGTGTGTATCTATATGTATAAGTATGTATGTATGTGTGTTTGTACTTATATATGTCTATATGGATATGTTTGTCTATATATTATGTATATATGTATGTGTGTATGAATCTGTATGTGTGTCTGTTTATGTGTTTGTATATATATGTGTGTGTGTGTTTATATATAATACATATACAAATAAGTATGTATATATGCCAGGAGCCATCAAGGAGAAGTCAAAAACTAGCAGGTGAAATTCCTGAGATTGTTCTTCTATGGACTGGACAGTTAATGATGGATTTGCTTCTAATAAAGGTCTACTGGTATCAGGCAGTACTAAAGCAGGGGCCTCCAGTAAAGCTTGCTTAATCGCATCAAAAGACTGTTGCTCTTCTTCACCCCAATTGAAGGGCTGTCCATTTTTAGTCAGGGGGTAGAGAGGGCAGCCAATTCAGCAAACCCTGGAATCCATAGCTGTAAACTTGTGATGAACTTTTCACCATATGATCATATATTCTGAAATATGTACAAGTGAGGATGAAGAGCAGAGGGAGGCCCTTTTCCCCATTTTCTTAGAGAAGTTTCATAGGAAACTTTTTTAGAATTTAGAAATAAATGCTAAAACCATTTTTCAAAGGGTCCCTTTTTCTTCCTGCAACTTCAACTAGCAGGCTAGGAGTTAGAGCTGTCCTGCAACTTCAGCTAGCAGGCTAGGAGTTAGAGCTATTCAGTTCCTGCAACTTCAGCTAGCAGTCTAGGAGTTAGAGCTATTCAGTTCCTGCAGAAATAAAGCAAAGGCTACTTTACTTAATTCCCTGCTGTTTTACTATGAGGTACTAAATGCCAGAGACTTCAGCTTCTATTATTAAAGCCACTCTAACAGGCAGGTAAGCTACAGAAGCAAAGTGGCTTAAATTTAAGATAGGTAAATGTTTTACTATTATTCAGGAACCCTAGATATCCCATAAGACCAAGTCTTACAGTCTTATTCCTGCCAACACTCTTCCTTGTTGGCTTATCTTCAAGAGAGAACCAAGAAAAAAGAACAGCCAGGATATGGCCCCCAGTGTGTGTGTGTGTGGCCCCCAGTGTGTGTATGTGTGTGTGTGTGTGTGTGTGTATGTGTGTGTGTAAAGAACAGCCAGGATATGGCCCCCAGTGAGTGTGTGTGTGTGTGTGTGTGTGTGTGTGTGTGTGTGATGTGTATGTAAAGAACAGCCAGGATATGGCCCCCAGTGTGTGTGTGGGGGGGGTTGCGTGTGTATAAGAGTAAGAAAGCAGATGAGGGATTGATTATTTGGGGGGATAGAGAAGACCATCAAGAGGAAGGAGGAAGGATAGGAAGAACAGAAGGAGAAGAGTAGTAAAGTACAATGCTATATAGAAGTGTAAAGTCCTTATAATGAAACTCATTTTTGCACACTAAATATAAGTAAATAAGAACAACGAAAATCCTCGATCATATCCTTATAATGAAATATATTTAATTGAACTAAATATTATAACTAAAATACAAAGATTCTGTTTATCTCAACTAAAGCAGGTATACTGTAGCATCAAATATCCTAGACACTATGCAGAATTCTAATTTTTGTTTGTTTGCTGTCACGGCCCGGCCAGTCTTGGCCCCTCAACCCGCTGGAGAAACAGGGTTCCGGTACAGGTTGCCAAGATGTCGGTGGAGAAAATATGGCACACACAGACATGGACACAACAGAGTGTTGTATCTGAGTGTGTATTCTTAAAAATTAAACATCAGACCTTTATGATCATTACAAATGAAAGAGAAAAAGTCAGGTGGCTCAGCACTTAAGGTACATCTGAGGCCATCTGAAACACACTGAGTCTTAAAGCAGCAGCTGCCTCCTCTGGACTGGCACTGCACCTCCTAACCCCCGAGGCTCCAAGCGCTTGGGCCATGCTATCCTAGTGGGAGTCCTGGGGGCTGCAAGCCGTTGGAAGAGTGGAGGGTCAAATGCTCGCTGCTGCTGCTCTCTCAAACACACTTGGCTCAAGGTCCAGCCCATCCTTAGTAAACACCCAACTATACTAATCTTCTGGGCTAGCACAGATATGCCCCAGGGATCCCACTCTTGCTAATCCCTGGGAGTGGCTCAGCTGACTGAAAATGAGGAACTTCTATTCAGTAAACTTCAACGCCCTACCTCCCTCACTATCTTCCAAACAATGCCGGAGGCAATTCGTCTGAATGTGTAAGATTCCCTACAAAATTTCAAGCCAGGGTTCAGCTAAGATGTTGGGACATTGATGAAGGTCAGAGAGCAGCTTCTAATTTTGTTTAGCTATTAGTAAATCATATCTTGGTGGGCACCTAGCTTGGGAGACCTTCCATTGACTATCGCAAGGACAAATCTGGGCTACCTCTGAGTTAGGAGATGCCAAAGAATTCCAGGAGGCTAATAACTTCCTTGAAGCTTTTGCCTCTGTTGGGCTGCTGTCATGCAGACTAGACTGGAGTGGGTGTGGCAGTTTGCTTTCTTTTATTTATTTATTTTTTCAGACATTCTTGCTATGTAGCCCAGGCTGAACTGAAATTCATTATGTAGTCAGTTCTTATACATGTGGCCACTCTTCTGCTTCATTGCCTGGTTTAAAACAGCATTTCAAACCTGAATGCCTAGTAAGTTTAGGTCAGTCTTGTTTTAATGCCTTCCATGTGAGCAAACACCTATCTATGGGATCTCCTTGTCACTTCTCTCCTAACGGGACTCATTTCCCTTCATTAAAGTAGTCTGGAAATTTCCCTTTTTGTTCTGATGAGCACTGTCCAGTTGTAATTATCAATAACAAGAAATTTAGAAACAAGATGTTTTGCATGTTGTGATGCAGTGTTCCAAGTGTGAGACCTACCCTTGCTCAGGCTCAGACTTGTATGCTGCATGCCATGGTTGTGATTTGAGATGAGCAGAGTGTCAGAGTTACCAAAGGGTCTGTTGCACTTTATCTTTCTTGATTATCCATTTTCTCTTGCTCCCCTTCCTTCTACCTTTCCTCTATAGCTTGACTTTGGTATCCTTTTTTCTACAGTTCTCTCTTTTCAAGATTCTTATTGCTCACTGCATCTTTTTCCCTCTTCCTTTCAATTCATTGTCTTCTTTCAGTTGAAACCACAACCTGTTCCTTGAGCCCAGTTGCATACTAGGTAAGAAATGTATCTGACTAATTGATTAAATATAGACTCCCCTGCCAAGCTGGCCGTTTTCATTAAAGAATTCTTAGCGGTGTCCTCTCAGCTACTTGTCTTTTTTTCACCTCTTCACTTTTTCTTAATAACAAACTCTATACAAGTCTTATTCTGAGGATGATTAATTATATAAGAAACTGAGTAAAACATTCCCTTGAGAGATGTTTAGGATAACTTAGTATGAAGAATTTCCTCTTGAATACTTCAGATACACACTTCGTTTTGTAAGTGCCACACAGCTCCAAGAACAGTGGGTTCTTTGCTCTGATTGGAGTTGGTGGGAAATTGCTTCATGTATTAGAGCTTGGAATCCAAATTCAGACAGACCAAGGTCTGCATTTTGCCTTTGGTGTTCAGTTGTTGCTCCACTTGAGGGAAAAGCTACTCCACTCAGTCAGAAACTGATTGTTTCCTCGTTTGCAGAACAGTAATGTACTCTAGGTTATTGAGTGAATTGTGCCTGCCACAGAAGCACAGGCTACAGAATCTACCATCACAGTCTTCTCATGGTAAGAGTGCGTGATCTGTGGATGGTCTCTTTCTCCCCTGCTTTACTTTCTCTCCCTCTCTCTCATCTCTAGAGGTGGACCTCCCTGTGCTGCCCTGGCTTGTCTTTACCAGCTCTCCTTTTGATTCAAGCTTCTTCAGTAACTGTGACTAAAGGTACCTGCTATCACATCAGACTAAGAAAACTCTTAGATGTTGATTGTGGAAAGAAACATCATGTAAAGTGTAAATTTTCAAAAAGTTCCGTACAGAAAATTTTGAGGTCATAGGAATGGGAAAACAAGCACAATAAGAGATATAAGCCATTCTGTCAACATTAGGATCTATCATTAACTTATCAAATTCCCAGTCCCAGGGCTGCAGGAGTAGTTCAGTGCTTGTGTGTCATGAGTAAAGCCCAGGATCAGTCTCCAACAATGGCTGCAGGGTTAGAAAAAAAAACTTCTATCCTATTAGAAACATGTTTTTAATTAGCACATCAGAAAGAATTGACTAATGTTCAGGTTGTTTACTGTAATATATAAGATGTGTTTACTGTATAACATGTAATTTACATGACTATACTTTATAACAGATAACAAATTCATTAGTTACACATATTATGTATATTATATTTATATACATCATACTCATTACGTATGTATATATACTTTTTAATATCTGTGCTGCTGTTGGAGTTTTTATTTTTAATATATTTTTAATTTTTTTTACACTTTTATGTTCTGTGGGTGAATGTTTGCCTGCTTATGTATCTGTGTATCGCATGCATGGCTGGTTCTCTCAGAGGCCAGAAGAGAGCAGTAGACCCTCTGGAACTAGAGTCACAGACAGCTTTCACCTGCCATGTGGGTGCTGGAAAATAAACCTGGGTTCTTTGCAAGAGCAGCCAGTGCTCTTGACCTCTGAATTATTTTTCCTAGTCCCTTAATATTTATGAGTTTTGAGAAATTTATACAGTGCCATCATATTGATCCCTTTTCTTTTTCCTAGCCCTCCTAGAACCATTGCCAACTTCATAGCACCCCTGAAATTCAGAGAATTGTGTTCTGTTGTTTTTTTTTTTTTTTTT
>NW_022196896.1:36173499-36185781 GCF_008632895.1 Mastomys coucha
ATTACTAATGAAGACTGTACTGGGCCGACCATTTATTCCTAGGTGGAAAACCAAAACCATACACTGGTTGGCCTACCATTAGCCATACCCTTGATAGCTGTCTCTTTCTTCCTCCACAATAAACCTACGTTTGTTTCCAAGTAGCTTTGTATTTTGAGAATGACATTTATCTCCCATGAAGGACTATAATCATAAGGATGTGTTAACTTGTGTATGTTTACTCATTAGGTATTGTGTGATTCCAGCCATTTTTCTAGTTTTTTTGTTTTGTTTTGTTTTTGTTTTTTAACGCAGGAAGGCATAAATGTGCTTCTGGAGAGTGCCAACCTTGTGCTTTCTCTCTGTTCCCTTCAAAGCAGCTCAATATGTGATTGCTTGTTTGTCAGTAGGGGCAGGACGGTGGTCTGAAAATGACTGCTTGAAGGTGCTGTGTTCTGTCAACATAGATCTTGAAATGAATTCACATATAAATGTTTTCATGTTTATATGTACACATCTTACAATGTAGATATTATTCCTAAATGCAAGTAAATATACACAAATGTCATATAAATATAAATCTGTAATTACATAAATGAATATTTAGAAGACATGAATACATTTATTTACATTTCAGAGCATCTGTTGACATAAGTTGATAAGATAGATGTACAATGTGTTAGCAAAGTTTTACCTTGTCCAGCCAAGCTGGCCTCTGTCAGGTAGCTGGACAAAAGAGTTTAATAGAAAGGAGAAACAGATAAACTAAATAAAGTTAGTCAATTACAGGAAACAGTCATACAGCAACTGCAAGCAGGGAAACTGTTCTTTAGAAGCAGCCAATGAGATAGAAGTAGGAGTTAACCAGGAAGTACATACATCTCCTGTCCCATCTCCTATTCTTTCTACTCCATCTATGTCTGTTTCTCCCTCTGTAGATCTCTCTTTCTTCCACTTCTGCCTCCTAGCTGTTACCTCTTGGTCTTTCTTTTTCTATACATGCATCCTAAGGTTTACCTACACAGAAAGCTTACAAAGGTAGGGGAGGGTCTTTTGCACATTGAGCCTCCCTAGTCCTTGTCCTTGGGCTGACTCTTCCTACAAGACTATGCACTTCCCTGCTTGCCCCATTACTAGTTACATGAGCTCAGGCTATGCTTAGAGAGGGTTACCTGTATATGTATTGAACGAGACACCTCAATCCATAACATTTGTATTATTTCAATATAAACCATAGCATAGCTATCACAATAACTTGATTTACAATAAAAGATTTGTAATAACGTTTTTGGGCCAGCCATCTTTGTTGGCTTTACATTATACAATAAATTCAGCATTAGCTATTCTTTGAAAAAAGACAGTTGCTATCAGAGTTCTGGTCAGATGTTTTATTTATTATTATTATTATTATTATTATTATTATTATTATTATTATTATTATCTCTTAAAGCTTGGACTGGCAGGTGATTTCCCAGTGCTAATTAATTAGCTCCAGGCTTTTCTGGCAAAGTGCCTTGAAGGCATGTCCTGAGTGACCCTCATATGTACTTTATGTCAGTGATCATTAAACTCGCAAAATTGTCTCACCTGGCTTCTTAGGGCATTAAATGAAGATAACAAGAAAAATATACTAGCCTATTAACACAAAGGAAATATTAATCTACTAGACACATAAAATGCTGTAAAATGCCTTCTGGATCCTAAGTTAAGTGAATATTCTAGGATCACTGAAAACTGCTGCTGCTGCTGGTTCAGTTAGAGCTCTGAGTTGACCCAGACTGTGACTTATGCAGTTGTTTACAAAACAGGTAAACATGTAGAATGAAGAGCCCTTGTATCAGATTCTTACTCTCCATAGCAAAGAATAGATGGTCACCAGAAAACCCACTATCAGGAAGGCAAGAAGTGGTTCATATTTGGATAAGGATAAATATAAGAAGAATATTTTCAAGCATTGCAGAGAAACAGTAATAAAAGTTGGGTTTGGACTAAGCTCTCCTTGTTTTCCTACAACATTAAGGATTTCACAAATGTGGTACCTGCCCAGAAAAGACACATTCCTGTCATGAGTGTCTGTATTTCAATCTCCTGGAAGGTAGGCTGTGTTTCATTCAGTATACACTCACATAACCTTCTCTTGCTTATAAATGCATGTGTATACTTGTGCTTGGAATAAGACACACAGGCATGCGTAGAAACGAGCTAATGCACACAAATAAATATAGAGAAATGAACTTACAGAAACAACTAGGACTATAAACACACAAAAAAGGTTTAAAGATATGCCAACTAATGAACTATTTGTGGCACTTGATGTATAAGAACTGTATAGCAAGTTCTCTTCTTGAACAGTCCCATCCCTGTTTCTGTGTAAATAACTAGAGATCTTGGGGGAGCCAATGCCAGCAGATACACATGACACATGTACACCCACCAGACTGCAACTTCCCTTGTTTTTCAGCAGCCTGGCACTCATCCACACTAAATCCACTTTCTTGAAAATGCGGGCTTTTAGTTTTGATGGAAGAAACTGAACCTTAAGTTCCACTTCAAAGATCCCCTCGTTCTTAGGATGAGTGGAGTCACCTATGCCCAAGATTACAAGATTACATTGTGCACAATAGGTTGGAGAACTTCACACCACTGAGCACAGGCTTATCCAGACCTGTGCACAGACAGCTTGTGCTGTAATTAAAATCCTATAAAATTTTTGAAGGATTTTGGGGTTGGTGGTATAGATCAGCAGTAAGACAATTGCTAAGAATCCATGAGGACCTAGATTTCACACAGTAAATGGGAGGTGAAAGAAAGGATTGTGTATATTTTGGAAGGCTTGGTATCCAGTGCTAAATTGTGACTGAGAGGAGTGATACCCATGCATGTTATTCTCAGAGTCAGTCAGTTAGCGAGATATATAATCTCCATCATTGTCAATTGATGGTGGTTATAAATAGGGCAAATGCACACTGAGCACCCATGTGTCACAGACTTATAACCAGCAATGAATACCTTTGTCTTGTCAGCTCCATCTTACATGTTGCAGATCCTGTAATTTCTCCAAGATCGTATCATCCTATTAATAAGTACTAATTTTTTTCCTAGTATTCTAGTTTTTCATTTTTAAATACCTTAGAAGATAATAAAATTACTGAAAGTTAATGTCCAACCTTGTATCTATATTTTCAGTTATTTGAATCAAGAACTTGTGGGATGCATTAAGGGTTGCTCTCCCATCCCTAAAAGAAGGTGCTACTGCCCTCATTTCCTAGGAGGGATATGGGTACCCACATCTATCTTAGTTATAAAGCTAATTACAAAAAATAACATATGCAAACACAAATTAATCAGTAGAGCCAAGCCTCATTTTTTTTTCTGACAGAAGTATTATAGGGGACTGAATCATAGCTAAAATGGAGTGCCTTTGTGTGTGCCCTGTAGGGGGGAGGAAGTGCATGGAATCAAAAGCTGGCTCAACTTCATGATGAGAAACCTGGATACCAATGGGGCTTAGTTTGATTGGATTCTGGAACTTACTGCACTCAGCTGGGTGTTGTCCAGCAACTGGGTGGCACTGGCAGAGGGAGGCCTGATTCTGCAACAATTACTGGTCAATTGCAAATGATTATAATGGCACCGTGTCTAAAACAATATGGAGAAAAATGCTTGCCTGGAAAATATGAAACACTGGTGCTCCACCACAGAAAGAGGGAGTTGATGGAAGTATCAGAGTAATGAGGGCTATTGAAAATGTGAGTTGTGACTCTTGATCACCTTTCAAAAAGAAGTATCTATGGTGTGTTTGCAATCATGTGAGAGCATGGCACAGTGGCTTCTATATAATCCCTTTTAGTGAGTGAAGATATCTGACAGGGAAGAGTAGGAATGATACAAAATACTGCATCCAATTTAACCTACACCCAAGTGATGTGCACATGGATCTAGGAATGCACAATGCCAGACATGGACAGCATTTGGCACATGCTTCTAGGTTGCTTATGAATCAATACTTAGTAAAGTTGGCCAATAGTTGATTTTTCTAATATTTGCTCATAACTGAGCTGTCATTTTTGCCTATATGCTCTATTGCTTGTGGCCGCAAGAAGTTCCCCAGTGTCTAAGTACTATAGATACCAAGCGCAAATGGAGAGTCTGAGGCTCAATCCTCAGAAAATACGGTTTTTAAAGTAGGCATTTTCCCTTGCGTGTATGACTTACTTGGAAAACCAGTTTGATAGGGCCTGGGGCAGTGCACTCCTTGCAGGATGTCAATTGGCTGCTCCCAGCTCTTGTGTTGGTTTCCTCTCCTGTGCAAAATTGTGACATGTTCATTCTTGGCAGTCACAATCTCAGACATTAAATCACTTTCCTCAAATTTCCAGAGTTCTGACACATATAATGGACTCAGTGGGGGATTTGCAATAATTCTTTTTCAGTATTTATGAAGCAGTGCACTCCCCCATGGCTTCTGGGCCTTTTATAGATCACTGCCATAAATTTCCCATGACTATGACTTCCTATCTTTAAAATATACACCTTTATGAAGTGCTATGGAAATGAGGGAGGTATTGTTGACTTTGCCTTTTGTTATTGATTCACAATAAGTCTTTAGCCTCACCTGTTAAATATATAGTAACTAATGGCCATGTAAACCCAGAATGAGCTTTATTCCTATGCATTTTTCATTTCTATAAACTGTGTCCTGTGGTTCTTTCAATCATATGAGTCTTTACACACTAAACCAAAGGTCACACCAATAACTGGCTCCTACATGGCAGTACCAAAAGCTGCCAAGACAGTCTTGATTTTAGCACTGTTTGCCTCTGTCCGTGGTAAATTTTCTCATATCTGATTCTTATAAATGCTCTCCTTCCCTCTTGCTGTCTCTGAATACAGATATATCTGTTGTGAAAATGGGGTTAGATAATAAGATCAATACCCATTAAAATGTAGCCTCCTTTGGGGGCTTTGTGTTTGCAGTTGAAAATGTAAATTATTAGAATTATGTATCTTCTATGTGAGAAGCATAGGGTTTCTGAGTTTTTGTCTGTGCTTTATAATTTTATGCTTGTGACATGATGCCAGGTACATGAAGGTGAGAGTCTGAAGTTGGATTAGAATTCAGTGTAAGGTTTCCTGATACTCCTGTGTTCCTGACATTATTTTCCTCCTTTTATTAAAAAATAGATTCTTTATTATATATATATATATCCTGATTGTATTTCCTGTCCCTCTATTCCTCCCTACCTCACCTCCCCTCCAGATTTACTTCTTTTCTGTCTGTCATTAGACAAGAACAGGCTTCTAAGAGATTAACAACCAAACATTGTAGGGCAGTGGACCATGCCAGGAAACTTGGTAAGGTTGAATGTGTTCAGGCACCCATCTGAGGATGGTAGGGATTTCCCTGCTCTCTACCAGATTCCTGGCTTGGAGCATATGGCCACACCCCACACCCCGCCACACACACACATTGGGATGTGAGCAATGGTCATGTAGATCAGAAGAATTCTCCATGATAATAAGGTATCTAGATGGGCTCTGAGCAAATAAGCATCCCTTCCTGGACATTCTTTTCTGCAAAAGGTATTTAATCTCTGGTCTAACCTGAGGAAGTGGTATGCACCCATTTTACATGATGAACAATCAGTAAATAGTTTGGAAGCAAGAACTGCCTCTCTCATCAAGAACCACCATGGGGAGCATGGAGGAAGCCTTCATCTACAGAGCCAAGCCAGCCATCTAAGTCTACTGCAGAAGGCCCTTTGTTACTCCCTGATTTGCCACTGCTGAGCTAAGCTGGAGTTCCTCATCTACTGACCCATTGGCTGGTAGTCCTCAGCCTAAGACCCCCTCTTTTCCATACACCATGTGGTTTCTAGTGGTGACAGGATGCCCAGAAGCTTGGGAACCTCAGCTTTGGCCTTGGCCTATGTGGTTTCTCACTTGGGATGAGGCCCACATCTTAGGCTACGCTTTCCCACATCCTGAGTGGTGTATTTGCGCTTCCTACAAGCTCAACAACCCTGATGGCTAAATATAGCCTAGTGTTCCATGTTCATCTGCCTGGCAGAGTTCCCTGACCCCTGCTCTCAAGCAGAACACAGAACCACAAAACATGACAAAATAAAATATAAGATTAAGCAAAAACAATCACATTAAAGCTGAACAACAGAATGAAAAGTGTCCCAAGAGTGGGCACAGGAATCAGTGACCCATTCATTCTCACACTCAGGAGTCCTGTAAAATCACTAAGCTAAAAGCTATAAAATATACTCAAATGACCTAGTATATATCTGTGTAGGCACTGTGCTTATTCCTTAAGTTTCTGTGAATTCATATGTCCCTTGCTTAGATGATTCAGGGGGCCTTGTTCTCCTAGTGTCCTCAATCGCCTCTGGCTCTTACACTTTTTCTGCCTCATCTTCCACAGGGTTCCCTAAGCTCTAAGGGGAGGGATTTGATGGAGATCTCCCATTAAGATCTCTCTACATTTAATGTCCAACTGTGGATCTCTGTATTTGTTCAAATCTGTTGCTGGAGGAAGCTTCTTTGATAATTATGACTAAATAAGGGACTGATTTATGGGTATAGCGGACTATGATTACCAGTCATCTTATTGGTACTTTTTTTTTTTAGATCAGTTCTGCTTGGTTTTACTTTAGGTCTCTAGGCTATCTAGTCTCTGGTTCTGGTTCTTGGTTACCCAAGCAGTGTTAGGTATAAGTTCAATCTTGTAAAGTGGGCCTGAAGTCAAGTCAGATGTTGGTTGGTTACCCCCACAAGTTCTGTGCCATAATTACCCTAGCATTTTTTGCAGGCAGAACATATTGTAGATCACAGATTTTGGGCTGGGTTGGTATTTGTTACTCTTTTGGTAGCCTCAAGAGTATCTTTTCCCACCTAAGACACTAGAATGTAGACATGAAGGTTCCATGTAGTAACCAGCTCAAATTCTTCATGTTCAATGAGTTGCATGAGTGTTTTCCTAAGAAATATGGCCCCTGATAACAATTTTCAAAGAATAACCCATCATCTTAGCAACACCCTGGTTTGTTTGGGATTTTCATGTGACTCCCTGGCCACTAATGCAACTCAATGCAACCCAGTCCCATTACTGGGAGTCTGGTTTGGTGATATGAGATGGCCTCTTGAAAGTCTGTATCCTCCTTTATTAGGAGACTTCATTAAGACCACCTTCATATATTGTAGCAAGTTTTCACTACACTAGGTTTCCATACCATCCCCCAGACATCCCTCAAGTCCATTTGTCTTTCCTCCCATTCTCTCCCTTTACCTATCTCTCCTCTCACTCACCATCTGAATCTCCTGTTCTCATCCCCATTTGACCCCAGTCCATTCACAAAAAAAAATTATTCTATTTCTGCCTGCCAGGGAGACCCATGTGTCCTCCCTAGACCATTTCTCTATACCTCATTTCTCTGAGTATACAGATTATAGCTTGGATATCATTGACTTAACATCTAATATGCACATATAAGTGAATGCATACCATATTTATTTTGTGGGGCCTGGGATCCTGACATTCTTAAAGATATCCCAGAAGCACTTTAGTTTGGCTATCCTAACACTAAACTTTAGGGAGAAATGTAAAGTTTTTAGGATTCCAGACAAAGCTTGGAGCCATTATTTTTACCTATCTATGTTCAACTACTTTGGTAAGAGTTCTCCATAGTCTTTGTTGTTTTGAATCTTATTTGTTTATTTAATCTTTTTTTGAAATAAGAATCAGTAACATATAAAAATAGTAGCTCAGATTCTTGTCTGAGTAACCGATGGAAGGTGGGATTGTATTGTTCTTGACTCTTTTTATTGTTGTTTGGTTTGTTTTTAAAGTTTGATATAATTTCTCAATAAATTGACCAGGCTGGCTTTCAATTTGCTACATAGCTAAGATATGATGAAGTCTCCCTTGGATTTTTACCCAAGTGTGGTACAACTGGAACTTGAGGTACATTGCTCCCTATCTTCCTGAGGAACTGCCACACCGATTTCCATAATCGATAAACAAGTTTGTACTCTTACCAGCAATGGAGGAATGTTCCGCTTGATCCACATCCTTACCAGCATGAGCTGTCATTTTGTTATTAATATTAGCTAATCTAATTGGTATAAGATGAAATCTCAAAGAAATTTTGATACGCATTTCCCTGCTGGTTAAAGATGCTGAACATTTTTTTAAGTGCTTCTCAGCCACTTGATATTTGTCTATTGAGAAATCTCTGTTTAGATCTGTACCCCATTTTAATTGGGTTATTTGTTTTTTGATACCTCATT
The DNA here is from genome assembly GCF_008632895.1 of Mastomys coucha. Taxonomy (NCBI): domain Eukaryota; kingdom Metazoa; phylum Chordata; class Mammalia; order Rodentia; family Muridae; genus Mastomys; species Mastomys coucha. The sequence goes on from NW_022196896.1 coordinate 36,181,774, forward strand.
TCTTTAGTTGTTTATATATTTGGATATTAGTCCCCTATCACATGTGTAGTTGACCCCCTCCCAAAAAAATCTCACCTTTTCAAGTTTGACAATGTCCCATTTATTGACTGTTGATCTTAGTCCCCGTGCTAGTGGATTCTGTTTGGACAATCTTTTCCTATTCCAATGATTTCAAGACAATTTTCTACCAGGTTTGGTGTATTTGGTTTATGTCTTTGATCCATTTGGAGTTAAGTTTTGTATAGGGTAATAACTATGTATTTATTTACATGCCTCCATATGTAGCCCTCCAGATTGACCAGCACCATTTATTGAAGGTGGTGTCTTGTTTCCAATTTTTTTTTGTTTTGTTTCTTTTTTTGTACTATTTATATTTCCATACTGTTTAACAAATATCAGGTGGCCATATGTGTGCAGATTTGTGTCTGGATATTCATTTCTTTGAATGACATATTGTTTTTAATTTTATAGCTTTGTAGTACAACTTGAACTCGGAGATCCTTAATACTTCCTTTGGTTTTCTTGTTATTCAGGATTGTTTTAGCTATCCTGATGTTGGCCTGTGTTTCCATATATGCTGGGGGCCATCCCTGGTGGGTCTTCTTTCTTGTAGGTTCTCCTTGAGGCAGTTGAGGGGGAAGAACATTGACAGAAGTTAAGACTTTTGTCTTACAAGAAGATATGGGGGTAAGACTTTTGTCTTACAAAATATATAAGGTTGTTGTATAATAATAAAAAGCTTACTTATCTAAGTTACTTTGCTACTGTAGCTGACCTGCCTTCTATGTCCCTCTGAGGCCAGAAACTGCAGTCTCTGGCAATTAGCACCTTATCCTAAAGGAGGATAAGTAAAAGAGGAGGAGAGTAAGTAAAAGATTAATTGCTAGAGCCTTTTCTTTTCTTTTTTTTTTTTTTTTTTTTTTTTTTTTTTTTTTGGTTTTTTGAGACATGGTTTCTCTGAGTAGCCCTGGCTGTCCTGGAACTCACTCTGTAGACCAGGCTGGCTTCGAACTCAGAAATCCACCTGCCTCTGCCTCCCAAGTGCTGGGATTAAAGGCGCCCAGCCAAGCCTTGTCCCTTTTGCCCAGATCCCTCTCACTTGCCAAGCTAGCAGGAAGTTTGGAGCAATAAACTTTTATTGAACCAGAAGAGAATCACACTAGCAGAAGGAAAAGCTTTTACATAAGCAAATATGCATAAATTCATATACATATTCATTCTTGTGCACTTATACAATTCCATTTAAACTAGTTGGGTCCAGCTTGCATACATTCTCATAATTACATATGTACACACACACAGAGCCATACTTACATATTCATTTGGAGCAAATGAGCAGGCACCAGTGCAGAAAGAACTCACTTGTTCTGGATGAAAAATGAGCTCCAATCTTTATTGTATAGAGAAAGAAAAGGTTTCTACCCTTTTATTACTAAATGAATAAACCCAAGTTTGTAAGAAGAAAGCCTTGTTCCTTTTAATAAGACTAAGCCTGGCTTGTTATTAAGAAAAGACCTGTTCTGTCCCATGGTAAGGAGAAGCCTGCCTGCTCCTTCTACTATCTCTGTGGCTTTTCTTTTTTCCTCTTTCTCTCTGCATTCCATATATTGCTCTTCTAGTTTTTATGTTACCTTATTGTTTCTAAGTTATTCCACTCTACTTTCTCCTTCTAATCTTGCTTTCTCCTCCTGCTCTGATGTTGCAATACTCTCAATTGCCTTTTCCCCTAATGCTATGCCTTTATTTTGAAGTTTCTCTTGAGTTCAGTTCTGTCTAAAATATTCTCTTGTGTCCTAACTAAAAAATTATCCTCAGTTCTGTTCTAAAACATTCTGCTCAGATCTGTCTAATATTTTATATTATTTTAGCCTGTCATTAAGGTTGTTGTTTTTCTGATTTCTTTTTTGTCTGATTTGTCAATTTATTAATATTTTAACATATAATTCATAATTAATATTTTATTTTATATTTATATAATATAACATTAATATATTATTAAATATAACATAATTATTTAATTAAATGTATAGGATATATAATATAAATATAAAATATACTTATGTTATAATAATTATAAAATAATGAATACTTACTATGTTTCAAAATATAGCAATATTTACATAAATACTTATAATTAAAAATATAGCTATTAATAAAATTTATTCCTGTGACATTTATAAACTCTGAAAAGCATACTCAGTGGCCATCTGTAGTATCTTAGTGGCAGAGCATTACGGTATATTGCTGGATTAGATTTCTCCAAAACTCATAGGAATTGAACATGTATCATGTGGTAGACCTTGACATCTTCTTGTAGAAATATGTAGGGTCAGAGTTTGAGAGTGGAGACTCCCAGCTTGGGAATTGGCATCATAGCTTAAATATTAGAGTGTACTTTTACTACTTATTTCTTTAATGTAAATCAAGGTAGTTCAATAGAACTAAGAAAAGACTTGGAAAAGAAGTCAAGAACAAGGTGATTACCTTGTATATCCTCAGGTGATTATGCCACAGCACTGTATCTCAATTATGGACTGAATCCCAAATAGTAACTATAACTAAAATGTACATAAGCACATCTAATGAAAATAGGTGTGGTCTTTATAGAGAATCTTATAAAACATTAATAAATTCCATAAAATAACACTTAAAAGAATATCACATTCATGGGAAGCTTTCAAATTTGTACAATTTATAAGACTCAAAAATTTTATTTTACTGTTGGGGTTATGAGGGTCTGGGCACAGTGTTCTTATACTCTGCTCAAGGAATCCACACTAACCCAGTTGCTGGATGGTATTTTGGTAATTATTAACAATTTCAAGATATGCATATTGCATTGCATGGAAATTCAGCTATTTCCTCTCAGTAGCCATTTTTATATTAACAAAATAAAGCTTCTTTAGTTCTGTCAGACATTCTTCTATCCATTATGATGAGAATTGGTTGTCTGTTAAATGTTTGAGCAATTGTTTATCTGTTGACACTGTGAGGTTTTAATTAGCTAAATTAAGTTGACCTGGGCCAAGGGTACAGCTCAGGATACAACATTTGCCTATATAAAATCTAGAACACAACAGATAATATAGAAAAATAGAATAAAAAATTAAGCTGGCTTATGCATCTAAAATGTGTAATTTATTTCAGTTGAACAATTAAGTTATGAAACACACACAGGATACCATTCACCTAAAATTACTACTCTCATGTTTAACAGGTTTAGCTCTATGTTTATAAACAAGCACAGAAAGTTTTTGAAGACAACCTACCAGACATTTTACTATGAATTATCTCTCAGAATGATGTCAAGCTTTATTACAACTTGTTGTCATTTTCATGAGTATGTATGTGGTGTGTTTGCATGTATGTGCAGGTGTACATGTGTTTGTGTGTGTGTGTGTGTGTTCAGGTATACATACATATGTATATGCACAGGTGCACATGCATGCATGTGTGTATATGTGCATATAGAGGGCAGAAGTTGATGCTAGTTGTCTTCCACAGTTGATCTGTCTTTCACCTGAACTGAGCACTCCGTGGGTTTGGCTAATTCCTGGGAATCTTCTTCCTACATGCTGACATTTCAGGTCTGCTTTTTATTTTCAAATTTGATTGAAAATAATGTGGCAAAATTGAAGTTATTAGTTAATTTATACTTTATTAAACAAACATTTATCAGGATTGCTTTAATATGGTTATGTCCCTAAGTTTGGGCACTAGGGGTGAATAGATACAGACTGAGGGGCTTTCTCTCCTATTGGAGCTTCAACTTCTATTGGGGAAAGTGGACAGTGTAACCACAGTGAGACAGTTAAGAAGTCTAGGAGGAAAAATTCCACCAGAGAGCTCCTAAACCCGATAAACAACTTCAGCAAAGTAGCTGGATATAAAATTAACTCAAGCGAATCAGAGGCCTTCCTATACACAAAGGAAAAACAGGCAGAGAAAGAAATCCGGGAAGCAACACCCTTCACAATAGTTACAAATAATACAAAATACCTCGGTGTA
>NW_022196896.1:36187781-36212027 GCF_008632895.1 Mastomys coucha
AAATATCTAATAAAAAAAATTAATAAAAAAAAAAAAAGAAGAAGTCTAGGAGGTGCCAGGCAGAGGTGGCGCATGCCTTTAATCCCAGCAATTGGGAGGCAGAGGCAGGAGGATTTCTGAGTTCAAGGCCAGCCTGGTCTACAGAGTGATTTCCAGGACAGCCAGGGCTATACAGAGAAATCCTACGTCAAAAAACCAAGAAAAAAATTAAAGAAAGAAAGAAGGAAGGAAGGAAAAAGAGAGAGAGAGAAGAAAGAAAGAAAGAAAGAAAGAAAGAAAGAAAGAAAGAGAGAGAGAGAGAAAGAAAGAAAGAAAGAAAGAAAGAAAGAAAGAGAGAGAGAAACAAACAAACAAACAAACAAACCTTGGAGATGTACAAATTGGAAAACAACCATCAGAGTAAGGTGGATGCAGGGTGTCTTAGTCAGGGTTTCTATTCCTGCACAAACATCATGACCATGAACCAAGTTGGGGAGGAAAGGGTTTATTTAGCTTATACTTCCACATGGCTGTTGATCACCAGAGGAAGTCAGGACTGGAACTCAAGCAGGTCAGGAAGCAGGAGCTGATGCAGAGGCCATGGAGGGATGTTCCTTACTGGCTTGCTTTTTCTGGCTTGCTCAGCCTACTTTCTTATAGAACCCAAGACTTCCAGCCCAAGGATGGCACCACGTACAAGGGGCCCTACCCCCTTGATCACTAATTGAGAAAATGCTCCACAGCTGAATCTCATGGAGGCACTTCCCCAACTGAAGCTCCCTTCTCTGTGATAACTCCAGCCTGTGTCAAGTTGAAGCACAATACCAGCCAGTACACAGGGTGAATATTTTAGAAGTGTTAAGGTGGACCTCCTTTAAGTCTCAGTAGAGATTTGGAAATGTGAAGGACTCAACTTAAGTTGCTGATGAAACTCATTTGTACTTAGTATGTCAATAGAAGTTCTTCTGTGTTAAAATGCATCATCATTACAATGAAGGCTGTTAATAAATAGTCTTTCTATTTAATGCATCATAATAGAGAATCACCATGGAAATATGGCAAGTCTTTTAAAATTCCTTTATTGAATAGAGTCTAGGTTTTATTGAATTTCTGCATAAAAGTAGAAATTGAACAGTTAAATCCGATACTGCTTTGTCTGTCTAGTTTATTTTACCTCTGCATGGACAATCAGGAAATCTGATATCCTGCAAACTGAGTGTCCTCGTGGGAATTTCAGTGCTAGGATGAGTGGTTTTGAGTTAGGATGAAAAGACAGGGAAGGTCAACTCTGAATCAGATACATACCAGCAACATTATGCAGATTGACCAGGTTGTATTTTTATATTTAGGTGTATAATATTTGTAAAATGAAATAAAAGGCAAAAAAATTTGGGGGACCTGAAATGGAAAAGTACTTGTTTACTCTAGAATCTGTTTGATACCTTTGCCAGTGAAGCAATAAGGATCCCTTCACAAATAACAACTGCTTAATGTCTTCCCCTCCACCTCCAGCTGCAAGCCTGCACTTTTCTGGAATCTCACTCAAACCCCCTCTCCTGGCCAGGCCTAATCTGCTGGCCATATTCAGTCTACTACTTTCTCTTCCTGTCCTGGACTCTTCTAGATGTCTCGGGCTGTACTTGTTAAGTAGATAGTGTTGGAAGTATACGTTGGTGTATAGGGTGTTATAATAAAAATTATGTGGCAGGGGGTATCTTTGGTGGGCCCATGACAGGGTGTACCCCTAAGAAATTATGCCATGCAACAGATTTTGTATAAAAGACATTTATTGTGGGAAGGGAGGGGAGTGGGCACCTGGGGAAGGCCTAGCAGCAGACAAGTAAGTGGACATGTAGACAGGCAGACAGAAAGCACAGAGAGAGAGCCATGAGGAATGATGACTGTGGGTAGGGGGAGGACTCAGGCACAGAGAAAGAGGGAGAGAGAGACAGAGACAGAGACAGAGACAGTGGCAGAAAAGAACAGAGAGAAGGACTTAGACCACAGAGAGAGAGAGAAAGCTGTGGTGGCTTGTGGTCCTTTTATCTGCAGCACACACCTGGTACACTTTGCTTGGTGCACCTGGCAGTGATATAAACAGCTGTTAGGTTTCTGAAAGCAGGCCAGTGGAATTGCCTGTACACTAACATGGGGACCAAGGACTGCCAGAGTCACACTATGCAACAAGCCTCATAGGGAGACAGGAGGCAGCAATTGTGTTACAGAGGCTGCCTCAGAATGAGGATGGAGGAGAAAGAGCAAGCCATGAAGGCACTACCTTTATAAAGAGGTATAGTGCATGTGCATAGAGAGAATGTGCAAGACATGGACAGTGGAAACGTATTGGATTTGGCTGCTCTTCATGATGTGGGCAGCAGTGCTGAGTTACTGAGAGCCAGCTTGGTCCTGGAATGTGGGTAGTTCTCAGTTTTCCAACGATACTCTTCCTTATATCTACAATTAAAACCTTCCCTTAACTATATATTGTTGGGTTTCAGACTCAGGGCAAGGGACTGAGGTGCATATTTTACATACCAAAACAGACCTGGCCACCAGGTTCTCCCAGCATTCTTTAGTGCCTACCTGGCATACCATGCCCTTTACTCTGAACTATCCAGCCAATTTGGTCTCTCACCCCTTTTCTTCTGTCTTCTCTCCCTTTCTCTGTGGGTACTTTTTTCTCTTCTCTGTTCCCTCTCCTCTGTCTTCCTTTTCATGGCACCTTCCCTGGCTTTATTTCTTAGGATCAGTGAACTCACCCTCCAGAGAACAGTTTCCCAATAAACTTGATTTTATATACTCTAATCTGGTTTAAAACTGCTCATTTTACCAGGAATTACAGATTCTTTCCTAAAGGATCACAGATGCTACTTGTCCATGTCTATGGGCTCTGTCCTTAGGGACTGGATTTACAACTAGCTGTTTGATTTGGTGAAGCTATCAAATACATCTCCATGTGTTTCCTGAGTTTACAAACATGGTATAGTAATCTGTAACACATCACATGAAAGCTTATGAAAGAATAAATGCAAGGGACTTCAGCAGCCAGTGTCACTTCTCGGAGCCTCCTTTTTACCCAGTCACTTTATGTTGACAAAAACTATGTTAATTTATAGACAGTTAAATGCCTAAAGGAAGACTCAAGATTGTCTTGTTAAGACATGGTAACATAGACTGAGAGGCCAAACTTATTCTTCCTTGGGACTGACCTCCATTTTAAGGAAAGGAAAAAAATGCCTGAGAACTCGACGTACAGCAGAAACCAACCTGCACCCATGTACCAGGAAGGACCCATGGCTTACCAGCCAGAGTAACAAGTTTAGCTACTTCCTAACAGTTAATCAAAGATTAGTCTGAATGTTTCAGATGTACTTTCAAACCATTTACAATTGTATACAGTCTTTCTTCTGAATGCCCATGTCAGCTTAAAGTCATTCTATTAGATACTTGTCAAACAGGATGCCCCTTCTTCATCCCCTCACTTGCTCCTATTTTCCTATAAAAATTTGTCCTGCTGAGGGTTCAAGGCTGCTCAGCCATTGCATTCTATCCTGCTGTGTCAGGGTTGGGTTAGAGGAGAACCCAAGCCCAAGCTTGTAATAAAAAGACCCTAATGCTATTACATTGGAAATGGTTCCTTGGTTGTCGTTTGGGGTTCACAAATGCTTCCTGGCACAAGACCAGAACTTAGGAGGCAGAGGATCAAGCCAAACTGTGTTACATGAGGCTCTTGTTCCAAACAAAAGAAATCAGACATGGAGTGTGGTAGAGGGATAGGGGACAGGGAAGGGAAGATTTACTGTGTAGCTCAAACTGGGTGGAACTTGCCATTCCCCCATTCCAATAACTCAACTTTTCATACCCAATTTCACTTCATTTTAATAAGTCAATGGAATTGTATAGCAAGAGTATGGCTTATAAGCAAAAGATAGGGTCTGTCTGGGTTGGTATCCTGAGCAGACCTTGGGCACAAGCTCCTCAGCCAGTCCTAAAACACACAGAGGAAGCCCTACTCCCAGGTGCTCTAGCAAGTCCAGGATCACAGGATTCCAGAATCACAGGATCACAAAGACAGCTTGACTCTGAGGAGTTCTGACACAACCAGGATCACAGGAAGGACAGGCTCCAGTCAGATTTAGTAAGGGCACTAGAGATAACCAGATAGCGGAGGGGCAAGCATAAGAAAATAAACAACACAAACCAAGGTCACTTGGCATCATCAGAACCCAATTCTCCCACCATAGCAAGTCCTGGCCACACCATTACACCGGAAAAGCAAGATTCAGATATAAAATCACTTCTCATGGTGGTGATACAGGACTTTAAGAAAGACATAAATAGCACCCTCAAAGAAATACAGAAGAACACAGGTAAAGAGTTAGAAGCCCTTCAAGAGGAAACACAAAAATCCCTTAAAGAACTACAGGAAAACACAAACAGTTGAAGAAAATGAGCAAAAACATCCACAATCAAAAAATCGAAATAGAAACAATAAAGAAATCAGAAGGAGAGACAACCTGAATATACAAAACTTAGGAAAGAAATCAGGAGTCATAGATGCAAACATCACCAACAGAATACAAGAGATAGAAGAGAGAATCTCAGGGGCAGAAAACACCATAGAAAACATTGACACAACAGTCAAATAAAATGCAAAAAGCTCCTAACCCAAAACATCCAGGAAGTCCAGGACACAATGAGAAGACCAAACCTAAGGATAATAGGTATAGAAGAGAGTGAAGATTCCCAATGTAATGGGCCAGTAAATATCTTCAACAAAATTATAGAAGAAAATTTCCCTATCCTAAAGAAAGAGATGCCCATGAACATACAAGAAGCCTACAGAACTCCAAATAGACTGGACCAGAAAAGAAATTCCTCCATCAAATAATAAAAACACCAAATGGACTAAACAAAGAAAGAATTTTAAAAGCAGTAAGGGAAAAAGGTCAAGTAACATATAAAGGCAGGCCTATCAGAATTACACCAGACTTCTCACCAGAGACTATGAAAGCCAAAAGATCCTGGGCAGATGTCATACAGACCCTACAAGAACACAAATGCCAGCCTAGGCTACTATAACTATCAAAACTCTCAATTACCATAGATGGAGAAAACAAGATTTTCCATGACAAAACAAAATTTACACAATATCTTTCCACAAATCCAGCCCAACAAAGGATAATAGGTGAAAAACATCAACATAAGGAGCAAAACTACACCCTAGAAGAAGCAAGAAAGTAATTTTTCAACAAATCCACACAAACCTAATTCTGCCTTATACAACAAAAACAACAGGAAGTGACAACTACTTTTTCTTAATATCTTAATATGAAAATTAATATTACCAACATATCCTAATCGATTGAAATCCAAAAATATGAGGAATTAGAAATTTGTTGATTGTCATGCAATGGTCTCTCTAATTTGGTAATTGGAGAAATAGGTCCAATATTGTACAATTTATATACACTTTCAGCTTGTTTGTTTGTGACTGTGTCTGGCTGTGTACAACATAATGGTCTTGAAATCTTGCTTCTCCTATCTCAGCCTCTCTATTAGTACTATTGTTTATTTCATGTTTTTACACTATACTATGGTTTTCAGAACAGCTTATATATTTCAAAAATATCTATATACCCAAAAGAAGCATAGACGATTAACTAGGGAGGTGGCTTGTAAGAGAACAACAAAGAGTGAGACTGCATGCTTTGCTTGACCTTTGTAACTCTTGTAACTCTTTGTAACTCTTGTTCTCAAGTTTGAAGAAGAGGACTTTATAAGTTACTCTTTTTCTGAGATGAATGCTTTTCCAAATTATCACAGCTAATGAACCAAATTCTTACCCTCACCTAATGTCTTGCCACCCTCCAAGCAGAACCATTGTTCATTGAAACAGTTGGCGAATGACTTTATGATAGACCATCTTAATACATACACCATTTTTTAAATGAATGCAACCTGTTCTCTGTGGGCTGAGAATAAAGTCACTCACTCAAGTCAAATAGTTTTGACCATAGCAGGAAGTCTGTATCCAAAAATCGTGCCTACAATTCATTTCTTGGTGCAGCAGAACTAGCAGTTCTCAGCTTAGCTACAATGGAGGTAAAATCCTTTGGTGATGTGAGGGTCATTGAAGTACAGCCTTATTACAATGAAACGCAATGTCTAAAAATTGTTCTTATTTTGGGCTTGTACCACAGTAAGAGCCAAGAGTTTAAGCTCTACTAAATACAAAACAAACAGACAAAAAGACTTTATATATTTATGTTCATTTGAGAAAATACTAGTAGTGATGTATTATTTTGAAATATACAGTTAATATGCTTGGAGTTATTTAAAATTTATATTGAGAAAAATGTATTTTCACTATTTTTATAGATGAGTGTCTATATAAGACTATTAAATTGATATCAAAAAACTTTTATAATACTTATTTTTATTGTTATAATATTTTATAAATTTTAAGGAATTTGACAAAAAAGATTGTAAGTATTGAAGGTGTGTCTCTGGGAGGAGTTGGGGTACAAAAGGAAATAAAAATGTGATTTAATTCTTTTTACTTAAAATGTGTTTTAAAATGTTAACAAATTCAGATAAATTGAAATCATGTAACTTTTCTTATCATAATGCAATAAAAGTTTAAAAAAATAAGCTAAAGTTATAAGGCGGGAAGACAGAACAGAATGATTCCTGGGTTGGGTCTCAGCAGATACTAGAAGCAACAGCAGAGTTGGACTGTTGCAGGATATTTGTTCATACTGTGAACCCTGAGACTGTGTTATTTGCTGAAAAAACTCTGTTTCTAGTTATGGTATGGCTCAGCCCTTAGTAACTTTAATCCCTCTGGCTGGAACATAGACTTGCCCTTAGTACTCAAATCCCAAATACTAAAGGTAAAGTTAGTTTACAGAAGGAAGCACCTATGTTTAAAAGAAAATTCTAATTGAGTGACAGACAACGCGATGAAATCAGTGAAAGATGTGACTGAACAGGATATGCTCAAGTCTCATAAGAAGAGAGAGGAAAGAGAGGCAACATAAGAGGAAGCAGTGTGCCGGGCGGTGGTGGCACACACCTGTAATCCCAGCACTTGGGAGACAGAGAAAGGTGGATTTCTGAGTTCGAGGCCAGCCTGGTCTGCAGAGTGAGTTCCAGGACATCCAGGGCTACACAGAGAAACCCTGTCTCCAAAAAAACAAAACAAAACAAAACAAACAAAAAAAAAAAAAACAAAAAAAAGAGGATGCAGTACAGAGGGAGAAAAGAAGGAAGCAGTTTGAAGAGACATGTTGAAGAGAGAGCAAGCTAGACACAGGTAAAGACAGAAGAAGCCAGAGAATGAGAAGTAACTAGAAGATTAGAATAGACTGTTAGAATTAGTTTGAGGCCAACAGATCAAAAAGTCAGAGACTGAGAGAGAAGGCAGATTGAATCAGTCAGCTTTGAGAGGAGTTTGAGCCAGAATTGCTGAGTAAAACCATTCATGCAGAGTTCAGAAAGAACTAGACAGGGTGAGCTTACTTAGCAGTAAGTCTCAGAAGATGAAAACGTTATAAGCTTAGATACAATTGTATGAAGGCTAGAAGCTTCCTGGACTAGACCTAGGTTAACAGACAGAGGTAGAAAGCTTTGGAGATGACAATTACAACAGGAGAATAAAAGTCACTTTTAAATTGAGCTTAAGATAATATCAAGTTTTAAGCAAAAAAGACTTAAAGTTAGGAAGAAAAAATAATACTAGCAACTGAGAAGATGCACTCAAATGCTCAATTTTGGTCTGCTCTTTCCACTAACTGCCAAACACATGATCAACTGATACTGTGACAGTTCTCCAGGTAAAATTTATAAACAGAACATGTTAAACTGTATTTTGTTGACTTCTTTTTTTCTTCTCCTCATGCTTCTGCCTTTACCTCATTCACTCTGGATAGATTATATTAGTTGTCTGGGCTTACAGCCTCTGTATGCCGAATACACCATGAAGGCTGCTATTGACACCACTGGATACATAGAAGCTGGCTGCTTGCATGTGTGTTCATCTTATTGTCCTAGTTGGTGACATTCCTGATAATTCTTCCCATAGATTTCTTATCAGAAAATGGACCTGTAATATATCTCAGTTGTCACTGGATTTTTTGTTTGTTTGTTTGTTCACTTATATATTGCAGGGAAGTACATGACAATGCATATGTAGATATTAAAGGCCATCTCGCAAAAAAATTTTTTTTCCCTTTTACTACATGGTTTCCAAGGACTGAACTCAGATTGTTAGGCTCAGCAGCAAATGACTTTATTTACTTAACAATCTTGCCAATGTGACTTTGAGTCACATCATTCCTCTGCTCACAGTTCCCCAAGACAAATTGCTATATGCTGAAGGATATTCAAGTTCTTTGGCTTACTCTTCAAAGTCTGTCTGTCTCTTCCTGGCTCAACTGAAGGCTGTATGAAGACAGCAAGGAGGCTATTGGAAACAGCGTTCAGAAGAGATGTCAGGAAGTGTGCGGTTCTACAGGCTGTCTGAATCACTGGAGTACAGGATGGAGTCAGTGTGTTGACTTTTCAAAAGTTCTCTTCTTTAGAATTGATGTCTTTCTTGAGGGTTTTTTTCCTTATCAAAATACAGAACACCATAATAAAATATTCTTACTGCATTTTGCTTTCTTATGAATTACATGTAGTTTCTGTGTTGGTTAGTTTTTGTTACTTGACTCAGAGTCATCTGGGAAGAGGCATCCACAATTGAGGAAATACCTCCTTTGGCTTGACCTATGAGAATGTCTTTGAGGCTTTTTCTTGGTTAATGATTGACTTGGGAGGGCCCAGCCAATTCTGGGTAATTCTGCCTTCAGGCAGGTTGTCTTGAGGCTAATTAGAAAACAAGCTGAAGCGGGGCAGTGGTAGTGCACGCCTTTAATCCCAGCACTTGGGAAGCAGAGGCAGGCAGATTTCTGAGTTTGAGGCCAGCATAGTCTACAGAGTGAGTTCCAGGACAGCCAGGGCTATACAGAGAAACCCTACCTTGAAAAACCAAGAAAAATAAAACAGAGAAAGAAAGAAAGAAAAGTAAGAAAGAAAACAAGCTGAAGAAGCCAAAAGGAGCAAGATAGTAGCACTCCTCTGTGCTTCAGTTCCTGATTCTGTGTTCTTACTTTGACTTCTTTCAGTGATGCACTATTTCCTGGAAGTGTATGTAAGATGAAACAAATTCTTAAATCCTCAAGTTGCTTTTAGTCAGCGTTTTTATCACAGCATCAGAAAAAACTAACAAACAATGCAAATTCAATTAGGACTATTCAAATCCAGAAACAAAATTTATGTCACAGAAGTAAGGGTGTGTATAGGAACCATGAGAGAAGAAAAGCAAGAATACAGCAGTTCTGCTGCTGTGAGAAAATACATCTACAGTATAAGAGGCTCAGCTTGAAATAAGCATTGGAGAAACATGAAATCAATCAATCATGTGGGCCTCTTTTCTTCAGTAGAAGGAAATATATGATGCCTGGTCTCCTGGAAGCCAAAGTGAAACATGGTCAGACAACCTGATGATTCTTTGCTCTTCCATTAGGAGCCAAACTCCATCTGAATCCTCCTGTAACCTGAGAGGTTTTTCATGGATGAGTTCTGCCAAGGATAGATCATTTCCCAATGAAAGAGAGCCCATGTACTTTGCATCCTCTATCAGTAGAATCTATCCTTAGTTTTATGTCAGATCCTTTCTCTAGGCCCTAGACCTGTGCTCTGTTGATCAGACAATAGAATTCATTCTTACTGTAAAGGTCACAGGTCACAAGTTCTACTATGTTTAAATGTGTGAGAAAAGTAAGCCACAAGGTCAGTCTCGGGAAGGCTATCACTTAGTGCCCACAAAGATGTCCTGTCTAGACTTTCTTTATCTTTTGCAAATCATTACCCCACCGGCCATGAGCCTATGAGGGAGGGGGTGCCTGATATCAATTGAGTTTATTTTCTTAATTTGAAATAAATTGTTGACTATATTTGATGTTTCTCTTTCAAAGAGTCACAGTATGAGAACAGTGGGTTCTTTTTTTTCTTTTTCTTTCTTTCTTTTTTTCTTTTATTTTTTTGGTTTTTCGAGACAGGGTTTCTCTGTATAGCCCTGGCTGTCCTGGACCTCAGTCTGTAGACCAGGCTGGCCTCGAACTCAGAAATCTGCCTGCCTCTGCCTCCCAAGTGCTGGGATTAAACTAAGTTACTTTTATATAACCTACCTATTTATGTCCCTGAGGCAATAGAGAAATATAAGGACCTATGGGCATCAGAGAGAGTAAAGGAGCCTCTCCTTCTGGGGTATTTCCTGAAACCCTGACCAGAGGCAATCAGGGAATGAAGGCAGGACAGATACATAGAATTAGGGACATAATAAGTAAATCATTCTTGACACTTGGAAAACATTCTGTGTGCCTTAGAATAATGTGATGTTTGGAAAATAAACCAGACTTGAGGTAGCTCCAATCTGAACCAACCCAAGGAGGCTCCAATATGTTACCTAATCTTCCTGAAGCTGTGAGTACAGATAGAGCAAAGCTAGCAAAACTAGTGACTACCAGAACATGTAAAACAAGCAAACAAGCAAACAAGCAAGCAAGCAAACAAACAAACCTCTTTAACTTTGGAAGTGTCTCCAAGATCACACTGCCTCGCTACGGAGACACAGCACCTCAGACCTTTGCATGGATCCCCATCAACAAAGGGACTCTGAGACTGGCCACTGTGTGACTTTAGCTCCTATAAATGGAATTACTTATTTTATCTGGCCCATATAAAAGACACACAATCCAGGTATTTTTGTTTGCAAGCTGTAAGCCTGGACTGGGCAGATTTTGGAGCTTTTCTAACTTATATCACAGCCATGCCAGATGTCCCTTGATACTTCTGTTTTTCCTGGCCACGTGTTCATGTTCCATCTCCTCTCTACCTGCAAACCCCTGCCAGGTAACGGAAAAACACCAACCCTATCTACTGTCCAGTCAGACGCTTTAGCCTTTTATTGGCCAGTTAACTTGGGGAGCAAGGTTTACACAACAAAAGCTGGTGTGTGTGTGTGAGAATTCACTCCTTTGGGGACAACCAAGTTTTAAATATAGTATTTAGCATTTGAATACATATCAGCACCAGAACAATGCCAACAGGTTTCTGTGATCTGAATGTTGCTAAATTCACATATGAGTCAAGTAGTTTGATATAAAGGATAGTGCTGTTGACCATCCTGCCCTCAAGCTGAAGACATTCTGGTAGTTAATTGTTGTAGTTATCTGTAGTTATCTGTAGATAGAATATAGCAAATGATATTCTGTGCTTTCATTTGTCCTCACTCTGCCATTTACTGATAATGACAGTTCAGTATTCCGATTAAATAATATAATATTTGTAATTGAAAATATCAGGGTTTTTTGCTAATGAAATTTAGTTTTTTGCTAAGCAATAGTACTCACAGTTCTAGCCTCAGTGTACTCCTTGTCACCATAAAAATCTATACACACCTAAACATTCAGCCTTGAGGAGCTGCTGCCCACTTTCAACATTTACTCTGCTTTCTTTTTCCTTGTTTAGCCTACCAATATTGACTTTGTAATGGACATTATATCTATTCTTTAAAGACAGAGTGTTCTTTTGAAACCCTTAACTTTTTTTTCTATAGCATCTGATATATTGGGGTTACTTTTAAATATATATATGTTTATATATTATATATAATCATATATATGAATGTCAAATATGAATATCAAATAATCTTATATTATATATAATACATATTCATAATCAAGCCTTTCCCATCTGTGTAGCATGGTAAAAAAAATAAGAATATTTGCAACATGCAACTAAAGCCTTAGCTATGATGTGACCACATGACCAAGCCACCCTAATGCCTCAGAGCTTACACAGGCATCAATATAGACAATACGTGGGGTAGATTTTAGTCTCAATGTTTATTCCACCCTTGATGGATATCTATCTGACTCACAGTGTAATGGTATCAAGGGTGGAACTTTTTAGAAATGGAGTCCTTCCAGTGAGATTAGTGCCCTATTAACCCTTGGTCTCTTCTCCATAGGAGGACACTGACAGTGCTGGTATGTTGGTCTGGGTCTTCACAGGTGCCACAACAGAGGAAAGTGCTGTTGCTTGGACTGCTTATTGATGGTGATTTACAAAGGTAGCCTGAACAGACTAACAAGTGTGGCCAAAGCCTCATCCCAGATCCAACTTGG
Source organism: Mastomys coucha (assembly GCF_008632895.1). Classification (NCBI taxonomy): domain Eukaryota; kingdom Metazoa; phylum Chordata; class Mammalia; order Rodentia; family Muridae; genus Mastomys; species Mastomys coucha. Next base: position 36,199,997 of record NW_022196896.1, read on the forward strand.
ACAGAACTGTACTTTCTAACTATAAGTTTTGGTATGATAACCATCATTTTAATGATCTTCAGTATATCTGAGTTTATATGTGTGAGTGTGTGCCATGGAGTGCATGTAGAGGACAGAAAACAGCTTCAGATGTCAGATGTTGCTTTCTATTTTGTTTGAGAAAGGATTCCTTTGTGTTGACCATCTCATTGACCAGGCTAGCTAGTCTTCAAGTGTCTGCAGATTGTCCTTTTCCTCCTTCCATTTTTCATAATATTTCTTGTATTCCAGACCTGTGATAACATATATCCTGTATATTGAGGCCTGTGTAGGCTTAGAAGGGTTTGGGTGATGTGGTGGTTTGAATAGGTATGGCCCCATAAATTCATGTATTTGAATACTTAGCCCATAGGGAGTGGCACTATTAGGAGGTGTGGCTTTATTCGAGTAGGTGTGGCCTTGTTGGGGAAAGTATGACACTGTGGAGGCAGACATTGAGGTCTTATAAAAAATAATAATATATGCTCACTCCATACCCAGTGTGGTACACAGTCTCTTTCTGCTGCCTGTGGATCAAGATCTAGAACTCTTGGCTTTTCTGACACCATATTTGCCTGTATGCTGCCATGCTTCCTGCTATGATGATATTAGACTAAACCTCTATAAGCCAGCCCCAATTAAATGTTTTCCTTTATGAGAGTTGCCTTGGTCATGATGTTTCTTCACAACAATAGAACATTAATTAAGACAGGTGGCTTGGTAATTTTGTCGCATCACAGCCAAGGCTTTACTTGTGTGTTACAAATATTCTCTTATTTACCATGGCAAAAGATGGATAAGGCTTGATTTTGTATTATTTCACTGAGTAATAGCAATGTGCCTACTGTATACCAATTACTATTGAAAAACCAAACAAACAAGGACAGAAACATGAGATCTGAGTATACCAACTTTGGTCCCCAGTACCCACTGAGCCATCATGCCAGGTTCTCACTTATTAGTCTCATGCCTTTCTTATGTTGATAGGATTGTCATTTGAAGTAATTTCAGACTCACATAGAAGATGCATGATAAATGAACATTTTAATCTAGAACTATTTGAAGATAACTGACCAAGGAGATGCCTCATCATCTCATGTATTGTGCTTGTGTCTGTATGTGTGTGCATGTGTGTGTGTGTGTGTGTGTGTGTGTGTGTGTGTGTGTACTTAACCATGTGGATACATGTTTAGACTGCAGGTTCACTTTAGGATGTCTTTCTCAGTTGCTTCTCTACCTTATATTTTAAGAGCAGGTCTCTCACTGAATGTAGAGCTGGCCACTTCAGCATTGCTGACTGGTCATCAAGACCCAGGGATTCACCTGTCTCCACATAACAGCCCTGGAATTATAGATGCATGCTGCCATGCTGGACTTTCACATGTGTGTTAGGTGATTAGGGATCAAGTCCTCAGGCTTGCCCAGAAAACACTTTACCCATTTGACAATCTTCTCAGGTGGATATTTTGCTAATTCCTGCAAGCAAAGAGACAATCACATATACTAACTTATCAAAATCATAAAAGTAACTTGTTTGATTTTCATGGCATTTGACTTATTGGTGTGATAAAACGCCATAACCAAAAGCAACTTGGGGAGGAAATGGCTTATTTTACTTATTCTTTCGTATCACAATTCATCAGAGCAGGAACTCAGAACAGAAACCTGGAGCCAAGAGCTGATACAGAAGGCGTAGAGGAGTGCTCCTTGTTGGTTTGCTCTTCCTGGCTCACTCACCCTGTTTTCTGATACCACCCAAGACTACTAGCCCATGGGTGGCACCACCTATAAGAGACAATGCCCTTCCTTATGAATCACTAATTAAGAAAATGTCCAACAGCCTTGCTTACAGCCAAATCATATAGAGGTATTTTTCTCACATGAAGTTACCTCCTCTCGTATGACTCTACATAAGTAGTTCTCAAGCTATGTGTCATGACCCCTTTGGAAATTGAATAACACACTATATCGTGATTTCTAACAGTAGGAAAGTTACAGTTACAAAGTAGCAGTTTTATGGCTTGAGGTCACTACAACATGAGGAACTGTATTAAAGTGTCATAGCATTAGGAAGGTTAAGAGGTTGTCACTGTGTCAAGTTGATATAAAACTAACTAGCACACACTCTATGGACTCCATTCAAATACTGTTGTTGTTTCCAATTAGGCTTTTAATACTGGGAATGATCTTGGACATAGGGAAACACTGCGTTTATCTTCATGAATTATTAGATTATTTTCAGTTCCTACATTTTTGCTTATCTTCCATGTCCTTGACATTCCTGATTATCGCATCCGCCTTGATCAGCAAGAAAGATGTGACCCACGAGCTCTTCTTTTAGCAGTTTATTCAGGAACCTTGAACAATCCTCAGCACAAAGGCCAAGGCCTTCGGCCATTAAACTTCAGCACCAAGGGCAACATCCTCGGCTGTTAAGTACTCCCAAGCTTAGCCAATCCCAATGGGCCATGTGGTAAAAGTGGATAGGTCACCAAATGTGGAAGCAACCAAGGGCAGCAAGCTTAGCCAGTAAGGGCTTTGTTTACAAGACCGAGACTGCTTGCTCTCGGGATGGCAGAAACCAGCGCAGTCTAGGGGTACGGCTCAAGCGGCTTTCCACAGTTCCCCCTTTTAGTCTTTAAACAAAACAGGCAAGAGTAGAGGTCTGATCTCTGATGCTGGAAACAGGGACATTGTACTGATCCTCACTTAGGTGTCATCCACCCAAAGAGTACCAGACCCGTCCAATACCTTTTTCTCAGAGGCAGGGCCTGGGGTATCAACCCACATGTTCTTCTTGGGGCTGCTAGAAGCTGACCTGGAGTGCAGTGCTTTGCCTTGCAGCCTGAATGTGACGATCATTTTTGCATGACTGCCAGCCATGCCTGGGGAGACTGTCCTGCCTCAATGGCCATAAATGCCTGCACAATCATGGCTGCATCCTGGCTTTGAGTGAACCTGATCCTGCAAATACACCACAGGCGCACAAGGCAGACTAGCAATAGGAGACCAACCATCGCCCCCATGCCTGCCCATTCTTTCCAAGATGACAAGCCAGAGGCTAACCCAACATCCACCCGTGTGGAATTGACTGTAGCCATGGACAATCTCAGTTGATCCATCAGATCTTCAAAATTCGCTGACCAATTTCCTCAGTTCCGCTTGGCTCTCCATCAGGAACAGGAGCAGGAGGACAAACAGAACCTTCAGGCATGATCTTTTCATTTTGTGTGGCACACTTCCATGTCAGTAGTTCGGGAACCCACAGAGGCTCCAAACAATCCTGGAGAAAAACACAAACAGATCCTCTTGCCCACGCCAACACTGGATCAGGACCATGCCATATGCCCGTGATCATATCCTTCCACTTCACAAATCTCTTCAAGGAACCTCTGCTGCACTGATGATGATCCACAGCAGAAAGGCCATCCACATCCAAATTTTAAAAATTTAAGGTAAAAAGGGCAAGGGCTATTCTTTCTTTTGGGGTACGGCCTTGGCCAATTCCCCCTTTTTGTTTTTGTAAAAGCTCCTTCAAGATGCAATGAGCACGCTCCACAATTCCTTGCCCTTGAGGATTATATGGCAAGCCACGGGAGACATGAACTTCCATCTGTTTACAAAAGGACATAAAAGTCTGAGCTGTATAGGCAGGTCCATTATCTATTTTTAGCTGCTGGGGTTTGCCCCAAGCAGCCCATGCCTCTAGGCAATGCGAGATTACATTGCATGCCTTTTCTCCACTCAAAGGGGTGTTATGAATGATCCCAGAACACGTTTCTACAGATACGTGAACATATTTTAAAGTTCCAAATTCAGAAACATGTGTCACATCCATCTGCCAGATCTTAAGGGGGGACAAGCCCCATGGATTAACACCCATGCCAAGGGGATGATACATTGAGGACAATCTAAGACCACCTGTTGGGCATCAGCTCACGACAGGTGGAACTTCATCTGCAAAGTCTTAGCATTCACATGAAAAATCTGATGAAATTGTCTAGCCTGTTCCAATGAAGAACTCATAAATATACATTCCATTCTAGTCCATTGATCTACAACATCATTTCCTTTACTTAATGGTCTGGGTAATCCTGTATGTGCACAAATATGCTGAATATAAAATAACTCTCTTCATTGCCAAATTAAACTTTGCAAATCCTTCAATAATGCACAAACAGTACTATTGATTTTAATGGGGCCAGCAGTTTCAAGAATTTTAACAGCATTAACAACATAAGCTGAATCAGATATCAAATTAAAAGCAAATTGGCAATTTTTAAAAACTTCAATTACTATTTTTCGTTCAACTACTTGAGGAGAGCCCAGCAGGAATTGACGTAACACGGGCTCTTGTTTTTCTACCAAATCGGCCCCACAGCCCGTTTTAGAACCATCAGTAAACACATTTGGGGCCCCAGTTATAGGGGCAGCTGACGTAATCTTTGGAAAGATCACAGGATGCTCTCTAAAGAAGGATAATAAAGGATGCTTGGGAAAATGATTATCTATTAATCCTTCAAACCCACACTGAAGGATGGCCGAATTATCAATGGTACCACACAAAACTTTAACCTGATAAATAGAATATGGGACAATAATAGTAGTCCAAAAAACTGTAAATATTGTTGTGCTCCAGTCTGTGCCAAACTTGCAACTGCAGTAGGATAATGCTCAATAGATTTTGCCAGAGACACTTTTGGATATATCCATAATAATGGGCCATCCTGCCACAAAATTCCTGTGGACTGATAATAGGTAGGAAGAATACACAAAAAATGGACTGATTCTCATCCCATCTCTTCAAAAAGGCACTCTGTAATCTCTCTTCAACCTTTTGTAAGGTTTTTCTGGCATCTGCAGTTAACAATCTGGGAGAATCAAAGGCAGAATCCCCTACCAAAATATTATACAAAGGCTTCAATTCATAATTGGGCAATTTTAAATAACAACATACCCAATTAATATCCCCTAACAACTTTTGAAAATTATTCAATGTTCTCAATTTATCTTTTCTTAATTCTACTTTTCGAGGAATAATCTGCCTACTTTGAACCTTAGCACCCAAATAATTAACAACTTCATCTTTCTGAACTTTCTCGGGGGCTACAAATAATCCTCTTTTCTTAAATAATTTTATTAACTCTATATAAGCCCTATTTAAGTTCTCCTCAGATTTGGCAGCTAGCAAGATGTCATCCATATAATGAATGTATCTCACACCTGGATATTGTTGTCTTAATGGGGCAAGAACCTCACCCACAAATAGTTGACACCTGGTGGGATGATTGGCCATTCCTTGAGGTAAAACTACCCACTCATACCTTTGATCTGGCTCCTCATTACAAGAAGGAACTGTAAAGGCAAATATTTCACTATCTTGTTGACATAATGGGATGGAGAAAAAACAATCCTTAATATCAATAACAATTATGGGCCAGGAGGCTGGCAAAGATGAGAACAGCAGTAGCCCTCATTGGACAGGGCCCATAATTTGCATTTGTTGGTTAATGGCTCTCAAATCATGCAATAGATGCCATTTTCCTGACTTCTTTTTAATAACAAATAAGGGAGTATTCCAAGGGGAGACTGAAGGTTTAATATGCTTCAGGGACAACTGCTCAGCCACCAGGGTTTTTGCAGCAATCAACTTTTCAGAGGAAAGTGGCCACTGAGGAAGCCACACTGGCTCCTCTGTCTTCCAAGTAATAGGAATACCTCCCTCAGTGGCCCCTAGGAAAAATCCAACCCCTGTCTAGGCTGTTGTTGCCTTGTTGAAATAGGACTCTTATGCCCTTGGAGGTACTTCCCTAATCCATGGCCGGGAAAGTACCCCATATCTTGTATCATTCTTTGGGCAGTGTCAGAATATTCATTACTCAACTTAAACCCCATATCTTTCAACATATCTCTTCCCCATAAGGAAATTGGTAACTCTAACACATAGAGTTGCATAACTCTGGAATGTCCCTTTATCTTGCCACTTCAGCTGTCTTGCACTCATATGTAGAGTCTTAGCATAACCAAGGCCTTGTTAGGTCTGAGAGGAAGCCTGTACCGGCCAACCAGTTGTCCAATCCTTTTTTGCAATAATGCTTCTATCAGCTCCCATATCTAATAGGCCTAGGATAGCTTTTCCTTCTACCTTTAATTCAAGAGCTGGCCTTTGATCTAAATCCAGAGACAAGAATGTCAAATCTGTTCCGGTTGAGCCAAACTCTCTCTCCCCTCTCTCTTGTGACTTGGCCACAAACTTGGCATCCAGACTAGGAAGGATGACTAGCTGGGCAATTCTATCTCCTGGAGAAATGGCCGTAATGCCCCTAGGAGAAGCCACCATGATCTTTATAACACCGGTGTAATCAGGATCCATCATGCCAGGGTGGACAATCAATCCTCTTAGGGCAGAAGATGATCAGCCAAGTAATAACCCCACTGTGCCTGGCTCAAGGGGTCCCTTAAAATCTGTCTCTATAAGTTATACCCCCATTTGAGGAGTTAATACGAGTCTGGTGGTGGAGCGGAGGTCCAATCCTGCTGAGCTGGCAGTGGCTCTCCGTGGTCCCTCAGATGACGAAGGGTCGGCCACCTCTCCTGTGCTAGCTCTGTGGCCTGATTCTCTACTGCCCCATATATTTGCGGGCCCTGGGGACATGGGCCCCTCTGCCCATTTTTTGAACGAGCTTCACCATATCCTTGAGTAAGGGGTTGGCCATTAATGTCTCTTACCGATCTGCACTCATTGGCCCAATGATTCCCCTTCTTGCATCTAGGGCAAAGACCAGGCTGTTTTGGGCGTTGGCTGTTTTCGGTTCCTTCAGCATTTCCTCATTCTGGGCATTGCCTTTTAAGGTGGCCCAACTTTCCAAATTTGAAACATGCCCCAGAACTTCCTCTTTTGTTCTGAGCAAGCTAAATGACCGCAGCTGTAAGACCAGCATTAGTCAAAGGACCCCCTAACTCTCTACACACTTTCATCCAGGCCTCCAACCCCTTATTCTTGTAAGGAGTAATGGCAGCTCTGCATTCTTTTGTACACTGCTCATAGACCAGCTGCTTGATTAATGGTATAGCAGCATCAGGATCACCAAAGATTCTGCCAGCAGCCTCTACCAATCTAGCTACAAAGTCTGAAAAGGGCTCCATGGGTCCCTGTAAGATCTTAGTAAGATTACCACTCACCTCCCCTTTATTTGGTAAAGACTTCCACACTTTTATCGCAGTCTGGTTAACTTGCTCAAACACCTACACTGGATAGCCTGTCTGTTGATTAGCAAATCTACCCTGTCCTATAGCATATCTCGATCCAAGGCAGGATTTCCTGCAGCGTGATTTGCAGCAGCTTGCTCACTAGCATATTCAATCAAAAATGCCTTCCAATCCAAATACTACCCCAGGCTCAGGCAAGCACGAGCCAGACCGCTCCAGTCACTTGGCATCATGAAATGTCTATTAAGAGCCTCCACCTGAGCTTAAGTAAAAGAGGCAGTAATGCCATAAGTACGAACAGATTCAGCCAAGGATTTAAGAACTTTAAAATCGAGTGGTTCCTCATATTTGTTTCCTTGAGCATCTTGAAAAACTGGGCAGGCGAGCTGGAGCTCCGACCACACCGCCTGCCAAACCTCTGGGCAAAAGGAGTGGCCTGAACCCCCACTGTTGATTGGATTATAGGGGGGAGGCGCTGACAGCATGCAGCCTGGGGGGCCCGTGTCATTCTCTGGGCCCTTCTTCCTGTGCTTCTCTTTAATAGAGCTTCTCTCAATCTTCTCAATCAAAACCTGTAATTCCTCATCTGTATCAGACCACTCGGTATCTGAAGCTCCCTTCTCTGACTTGACAGATCACTCTTTCTTCAGCTGCTCTAATGCGGCTTTCCCCTCTTCCATGGCCTTATTACAGTGCTGATCCTCCAAACCGCTCCTAACGAGCTTCCATACAGGCCTAACCCCTGCTTTCAAAATACCCTGGTCCCAGGAGAAATCTAGATCCTTCCCTAGCTTATCCCAGCATGAAAGGGTGAGGTTCCCAGACACCGTGAACCAAGGGGCAGCAGTGTCACACTCACTAAGGAACCTCTCCAGTGTACTCTTCTTAATTTCTAATTTTTTTGACAATAACAGCTCTTGAAGAGCCAGAAAAATTGGGTGCTATGGCGAGGCGCCCATCTTCACATTTGTTTTACTTTTGGTTCGTTACTCCGTGAAACTTTATCGCTCCTTTTTAGAGTCCTTATAGCCTCTACTTATGAGGTCCTTATTGTCCCAACTCCTGAGGTCCTTATTGCCTCTACTTCTGAGGTCCTTATTGCCTCTACTTCCAAGGTCCTTATTGCCTCTACTTCCGAGGTCCTTATTGCTCCAACTTACGTGGGAACTTACCAACCGGCTGCCCTGACTGCAAAAAGTTCCTTACTCCTCGAGTGAAGGAGGAGTGAGTTCCCCGTTCGGGCCTCCACTTATCACATCCGCCTCGACCAGCAAGAAAGATATGACCCACGAGCTCTTCTTTTAGCAGTTTATTCAGGAACCTTGAACAATCTTTAGCACCAAGGGCAAGGCCCTTGGCCGTTAAACTTCAGCACCAAGGGCAACACCCTCGACCGTTAAGTATTCCCAAGCTTAGCCAATCCCAATGGGCCACGTGGCAAAAGCAGATAGGTCACCAAATGCGGAAGCAGCCAAGGGCAGCAAGCTTAGCCAAATAAGGCTTTTGTTTACAAGACCACTCGCTCTTGGGATGGTGGAAGCCAGTGCCATCTCGGGCGAAGCTTAAGCGGCTTTCCACACCTGATGTTGAAGATCTTTTTATAGAATGTCATTGTGCTATGATCTTTTTGTTTTCTTTTGTTTTGTACCTGGTACTATCAACTGACCTGGCCTGCAGGTCACGTTATTCGGGGGAACGAGGAGGGTCACAACCTGTGAATAAAGAATGGGCGAGAGAGATGACAGGACTCAAGGAAGCATTGCTTGTCAAGAGCCATTTACTTGGTTGAGGAGAGCATATTTAAAGCAAAAATCTTGGAGGGAGGGGGAGAGGAAGGAGGGAGAAGGAAGTTTACAAGGGGAGGGGGAGAGGAAGGAGGGAGATGGAAGGTTACAATATCTTCTGGGTTTGAGCTCCAGGGTGACAGGTGGGGAGGGGGTGGATGACAGGTGGGGAGGGGGTGGATTTCCATGAATGTTCTTTTCCCAGGGCCAAGCTGGATCCTTGTGATTGTCAGGCAGGATGTTAATCTCAGGGTTCTCAATTAGCTGGGGCAGGATGTTAATCTCAGGGTTCTCAATTAGCTGGGGCAGGATGTTTATCTCAGGGCTCTCGTGGTTCCCAACAATCAACAAATACTTTACAACTAAGTCAGGCTTGCTTCCCGCTCTATATCAGTATTGATTTAAGTTTCATCGTGATTATATACAGTTTATGATTCTTTGGTGGAAATATTGCAGAAGTAATACTACTATTTTTCAGTGGATCCTACTATCTGGTTGTATTGGTTCTTCTCCTTGCTGAGATAAAATACTTGACAAAATAATTTTAAGGGAAGATAGGCCTGTTTTGGCTCATACTTTGAAAAGATATGGTCCATAATGGTAGGAGAGCCTGGTAGCTTGTTCCCTTGGCAACATGAACAATGGGATCTTGATCATACTTGGGGGAACATGGATGTACAGAGTGGAAATTTTGTCACTCCATAGTTGGCTCCTTTCCCTGTTTTACACAGTCCAAGACTCCAGCTTATAGGAAGAGTCCATTCACATTCACAATGAGTTTCAACCTCTCATTCAGTCCTATCTAGAACTGTACATATAGACACACCTAAAATTGTGTCCATTTAATGACAAAGACTGTTTTTCCCCACCCTTGACATAGACTTTTCTTAATCTAGCCAATTGATAGTTGAAGTTAACTGTAACACTAGGGACTATGGCTGGATCTCTCTGGGGAGTTATCATCTCAGCTGAAAGCTTGGGCACCTGTGTGCTAGTCCCTAATACCTGATTGAGGGGCTGGCACCTACAGCTGACCTAAACTTGAGAAATCCTAACAGTGTGTGTTTCATTGGAAACTTTAACTCCCTTTATTTTTTACCACTAGTTCTAAGATTAATGGAAAGAAGGAAGGAAAGAAGGAAGAAAAGAAGGAAAGAAGTGGGGAGACAGGAAATAAGGATATAAAGGAGGAGGTTACAGACATCATTTATTATACTAGGCATAAAATTTTTATCAATAATGAGCTTTGAATTTTATCAAATATAATTTACCCCTGATTTAGTAACACCAATATTAGTACATATCTTAATATTTAAATCACTACAAAAGATAGTATTGTTTGAATCAGACCATTCTAAATTACATGGTTAAATTGAATTTGATAATTTTTAGGAATTATTATTTATCTCATCTTTTTCATATTTTAGCATCAGGGCTATACTAATTTTGGAAAATAAATGAAAAAATTTGCTTTCTAATTTATGCCTAAAAGAATTAAATGGAATGGAAATTATTTGACGTGAGGATGCCTGCTTATGAAAGCATCAGCTCACATGGTCATTTTGATGGGAAGGAAGCCCATCTCCATGGCAACTTTAAATACCCCTTCCATTGTTAGCAGTCTGTTCATCCTACCTCTTCCTGGTAGAGGTTTAGTCATGTGTATGTCCCTAGAAAATCATCTGTCGAAAAGAGTGGTGATGTGAATAATGCCTTGTATTTATGATTATAGTCCCTTCTAAAGTAGACATTCTGTGTATCTACTTTCCTTCCTCCTCATCTTTTTGGTATTTCTTCTAACAGTTGGAACAGATGTTTGTTTCAGGAATATGCATGGGATTGAAGGTTCAAGACTTGATATATGGGCTTTGTGACTCATATGACTTCTATTAGAACTATTAGTTCTGCTTTACAACATAAGTGCTGTCAGGCATAGGCAAAAAGGGGTGAATGTGTTTCTGCTGGAACCTTATGCCAAACACTAACATTTGAATGTTGTATAATTTGCATGTGCCTATGGTATTCTCTACCTTTTTGCTCTACTATTTCAAACTAGAAAAAGAAAATAAAATAACCTGAGTGTTAATACAAAAACTGGTTTTAAAAAAAGCAAAGCAAAACAAAACAAACAAACAAAAAACCCATTAAACAAAAAATAAGATTTGGCCTGAAACCTACTCTATGCTATAAAATGGAGGGCAAACAGGGGCAAAACAAACAGAAGCCTTAACTTCATCATGTTTGTACCTAGTTTTATGATCTGTAAATTGCATGTTTTAAAGTTTTAGTCATCCTTTCACTTACTTTTAGTAACATTGATGTTTTTTGTCTTCTTGAACATAGTTTGTTTTTTCTGCTACTATTTTTAATATATACTTAGCTATACACAAATCTGTACAGTAATAAAGCAAACAGCTTTGTCCTTGTATGATTTAATAAATAGGAAACTACAAACAGAATGAAAGGCTTCTCTGTGCATCAGCAAGTTAGGCAGAATAACTTGCTTTCTCAGTGGAAACCATGACAAACCAGAAGAGCCAGACTGTTTTGAAAGGTACCAGAAAAGTAGGTAAATAGAAGGGATGAACAGAAGGCTGAAGACAATTTAAAAGCAGGAACCTCAAAGGATTTATCAAAAGTGTCAGAGTATTTATGACTGAATGAGACAGCTGCACCCCCCCCCTCAACACACAAACACACACACACACACACACAGGCAAGCACACTTTTTCTTTGCTTCTAAGACTGAGATCATTACAGGGGATAAAGCAGAAAGATTAAATATGTCAGAGTTAATAGACATTTGCCATAAAAGGTATTCACAAGACATGACAAAACCACTGAGAACATGGACTCACAGAAGTTGTGATTGCAAAAAACTTGTACAAGATCAAGTCAGCAAAAATCCCAGAGAAGTCCCATCCCTTAATGGAGGAGCAACTTTTAGCTGCTGGGAGAGAGAGAGACAGAGAGACAGAGAGAGAGAGAGAGAGAGAGAGAGAGAGAGAGAGAGAGAGAGA
>NW_022196896.1:36212039-36254729 GCF_008632895.1 Mastomys coucha
GAGAGAGACAGAGAGAGAGAGACAGAGAGAGACAGAGAGAGACAGAGAGAGACAGAGAGAGACAGAGACTGACCGATCTAGACAGAGACTTTTCTTTATAGATGTTGTCCCTGAAATGCTGCCCATACTCAAGTAGGTGTCACATACAGGTAGTAGTAAGTGAACTCTGTAGGTTTTGGGTTTTATCTTTTTAAAGAGCATATTGTTGGCATTTTGTGTAGGCTCAGCCCTGCAGTTACCTGGCAACAGCAGGTGTGCCTGACTCTAAAAGAGGCTGCCCCCTCCTCTCTCTCTTGCTCTCCTGTCCTTGTTCCCTTATCCTGCTCCCCCTTTCTTCATTCCCCTCCCCCTCTCACTCCATGTGCTCATGGTCTGCCTCTCCTATCTCTCTCTTCTCTCTCTGTCTCTCTGTCTCTCTGTCTCTGTTTCTCTCTCTCTCTCTCTCTCTCTCTCTCTCTCTCTCTCTCTCTGTCTATCTTTGTCTCAACTGTTCTGTGGCTGGTACCTGGGGGACCGGAGGAGTGGGGGTGGGGGTGGGATGCCTCAACATGGGCCTACAGAGGCAACCCCTTCCCCTACACCTGACTACATATCCACCAAACATATTCATTCCCCTCATCTTTTTATAAAACACAACACATATTAAATTGGTAGGGAAAAGTGGTTGTGGAGATAGAAGAATTAGAATAGAGGGAAAGGAGGATATATTTGATCAAAATTTCTTACATGCATATATGATATTGTCAAGCAAAAAAGTAGTTCCAAAACAAGTAAAAGTTTCAGCACAGGGTTTGTTTTGTTAGGATTACATGACAACTTCTTATGGTCTATTACTCATGTTTTTAATCCTTAAAGTATTCCAGGATGGAATGAGACAATGGAGGCTCTGAACAGGGGTGGAGTTCCAGGGATTATTTCCACAGGGAAGACAAACAAATTAAAACAACAGAAGGTGAAGTGGGCATCATAGGGGAAAGGCACTCATGTGAGAACTGCAACCCATCTCACTCTTGTAGTCTGAGTTCATCTGTTGTGTGTTTGAAAGACTGAAATTGAGAATTTAAAGTAGTTCAAGGTTGATAGTAGATTCCAATGATTGGCAGAAAGGCAAATAAACACCTTCCTCCTCCAGCAATGCTAATTCTAGAAGGCCTGGAAAAGACTGACAACATGTGAGTTCACATTTTAAAGTCATCAGCAGTTCTGAGTAAAAATGCCTGAGAAGCTTATGTAGATAGACATATATATATATATACTAGGTTCTTAGAAGGAGAAGATTGGTGCGGGAAAGTGAAGCAGTATTCTAATACAATGAGTTTTACAGAATGGTTGAAAGATACTTAGGTCAAAATCATAGAATCCACTGATTCCAAAGCCAAATGAAATACTGAGAAATCTATACAAAGTGCAATTAATTCTCACTTCTGAAGAGAATGACCAGTAAGAAAGGAGAGATATGATTTGTTCTGACACCTGTATTTCCCTCAAAAACAATAGAAATCAGGAGAAGGAAAATAATGTCCTGTGCTGAGAAAACAAACCAGCAAAAATAGTATGCCAAGAAACAGAGGGAATATAACAAGTACCACTCACCTCACTCGAGACAGTACATCTAAAGGAAAGTGTAATTGCAGAAAGCAGATGTTCTCAGGTAACTGTATACCTATAGACACATTCTCATGAAGCTCAGCCTCCCCAAAACTGGGGTTACAAGTACACACTTCCATGCTGAGCCAGAGGTAATGTTTATAATTCTTTATACTGACTACTTGATCCCCCTACTTCTCCTAGCTCCTCTCCACCTCCCTTCCCGTCCTGAGCCAAACCCTTTCTGTGATTCAAATAAGCATCTAAGGAATATGATGAAATAGATAAATAAAAAATAAACAAATCAGAATATGGCAAAACAACCAAACAATCTACAAAAAAAAAAATCACAAGAAACACATATAGACACAGACATACACATTCACACATACAAGAGTCCCATAAAAAACCCAGACTGGAAGCCTACATAAAAGATTTATAAGGTTTTAAAAAAGGGCTCCTAACAAAATTATGAGATGAAATTTCTCCATGATGACATTCAGTTTATTTTGTGTTGGTCATCTACTGCTGGATATCGAGCCTGTTTTTGACAGGGGTTTGTTTTTTTTTTATTGAGCCTGTTTTTGACAGGGGTTTGTTTTCCCAGTATGACTCCCGTGGAGCAAACTAATCTTTCATTTGCAAATGGATTCTAGCTGGAGAGTGCTTCAGGTTTATGGATGGAGTCTTGGGCACTCTTCCTCTTTTAGCTCTAGGATCCTGTCTGGTGCAGACTTGTGTGGACTCTATGCATGCTACTACCATTTGTAAGAATCAATAGGTGTGACAGCCTTATGTTTAGATGGCTTTGATTTCTTGATGTCATTCATCTCCTTGGCTCCAACACTCTGCCCCCTTTTCTAAAGAATTCCACTAACTATGTATGAGAGGAAGTGTACTGGCTGGATTTGTGTGCCAACTTGACACAGGCTGGAGTTATCACAGAGAAGGGAGCGTCAGTTGGGGAAGTATGTCCATGAGATCCAGCTGTGGGGCATTTTCTCAATTAGTGATCAGTGGGGTAGGGCCCCTTGTGGGTGGTGCCACCCTGGGCTGGAAGTCTTAGGTTCTATAAGAGAGCAGGCTGAGCAAGCCAGGGGAAGCAAGCTAGTAAGAAACATTTCTCCATGGCCTCTGCATCAGCTCCTGCTTCCTGACCTGCTTGAGTTCCAGTCCTGACTTCCTCTGGTGATCAACAGCAATGTAGAAGTAAGCTGAATAAACCCTTTCCTCCCCAACTTGCTTCTTGGTCATAATGTTTGTGCAGGAATAGAAACCCTGACTAAAACAGGAAGGATTTAATGGTGACATCCTATTTAGAGTTGACTGTTTCAAGCAAGGACTCTAACTTTCTACATACTGTCTGGCTGTATGCTGCTGTATTTGTTCCCATCTTCTGCAGGAAGAAGCTTCTCTGATGATGGCTGATCAAGTTATGGCTCTGTGAATATAGCAGAATTTTGATGAGAGTTATTGTATTGCTACATTCCTTTAGCACAATAGTTTTCAACCTTCCTAATGCTGTGGCTCTTAAATACAGTGCTTCAAGCTATTGTGACCCAAACCATAAAATTATTTCATTGCTACTTCACAACTATAATTGTTATATTGTTATGAATTATAATGTAAATATCTGATATGCAGCCCCAAAGGTGGTTGCAACACACAGGTTGAGAACCACTGCAGTAGCAGAACAGTAGTATTTGGTTTCTACCTAGATTCATGGCCTATCTAGGCTATGGTTCAGTGGGGTATGGGTGTCATCTTACGAAATGGGCCTTTACTCATATCAGATATTGATTGGTTACTTTCAAAAATTTTGAAAGTATTCACTATTGCACTAGTATATAATGCAGACAGGTAATTCTTGGAGATCAGATGGTAGATTGGGTTGATGTTTACCTTTCTCCTTTGGTAGCATGAAAAGTATGTTCTTTTTTAAAAATTTATTCATTATTATAGATAAGTACACTGTAGCTGTCTTCAGATGCACCAGAAGAGGGTGTCAGATCTCATGATGGGTGGTTGTATGCCACCATGTGGTTGCTGGGATTTGAAGTCAGGACCTTATCTGCTGAGCCATCTCACCATCCCCTGGAAAGTGTGTTCTAATATCATGAATACTAGTCCATAGAGGTGAAGATCCTAGGTAGGCATCTGCTTGACTTCTCTATGTTCAGTGAGTCATATAGATGTCTTCAGCAGTAGAGTTTTATCTTAACTATTGGTAGAGATCCACCAATAGTCTTGACAATAACCTGGCTTGCATGAATGAAACCTATTCCTGGATTACATCTGGGAACTTAAGTTAGTGACAAAAGTTGTCCAGGTCAGGCTCTCTAATTGGAAGTTTCATTTAGAACTCCTTCATATATGTATGTATTTTAGGAAGCTTCTACTATATTAAATTTCCATATAACCCCTCAAGTGGCCCTTAGTTTTAGGGTCTCTTCATATATTCTCTCCTTGTTCATTCTCCCTTCCTGTTTGATCTTCCCATTCTAATCCCCCTATGTCACCCATTCATAATTATCTATTCCATTTCCCCCTTCCTATGGAGATAATCCTTTACATTATACCTAACCTCTGTAGTTCAATAGATTATAGCTTGGTAATCATTTAACAAATAGTATCTACATATAAGTAAATACATGGCATGCTTCTCTTTTGGTCTGGGTTACCTCACTCGGGATACTTTTTTATAGTTTTATTATTTACCTATGAATTTCACAACTTTATTTTTGTAATGGCTGAGTATTATTTTACTGTGTAATTGTACCACACTTTTATCTATTCATCTGCTGAGGGATGTTTACGTTGTTTCTAATTTCTAGCTATTATGAACATGATTGAGTGTCTCTGTAGTAAGATGAAGCATTCTTTGACTATATGGTACACCTGGATCTTGAAGTAGATTGATTCCCATCTTCCTGAGGAACTGCCACCCTAATTTCCCTAGTGACTATATGAGTTTGTACCTCCACCAGCAATGGAAAAGTTTTTTTCTTACTCTATGTCCTTGCTAGCATAAGCTGTTGCTTGTGTTATTGATCTTAGCCATTCCAATTGAATGAAATCTCAAAGTAATTTTGATTTGCATTTCCCTGGTATCTAGAGAATGCTGAACATTTCTTTAAGTGTTTCTTAGCCACTTGAGTTTTCTCTATTGAGAATTCTCTATTTAGATCTGTATTCCATTTTTAATAGGTAATTATGTTCTTCATATCAAACTTTTCAGGTTATTTATATATTTTAGACATTAGCCCTCTATCAGAGGTGTATATGGTAAAAAATTTTCCCATTCTGAAGGCTACCTCTTTGGTGGAATAGCAGTATCTTTGCTGTGCAGAAGCTCCACAGCTTCATGAAGTCCCATTTATTAATTATTGATTTTAGTACCTCTGCTAATGGTGTTCTATTCAGAAACTCTTTACCTATGCCAATAAGATCAAGGCTATTCCCACTTCTTATTTATTAATCACTGTTCTTAGAGCCTGTGTTCATTTGTTGGCTTCTGTTACCCTCTGATTCTTATGAGAATGTGTTGGCTGTGGGTTGCCTGGTAGGGAATGCTTCTGAGATCCTGTCAGGTGTGGCCACTGGGTTAGAATATGTTTCTAGATATTGGGAGCTAACCCTTAGGGGTGGAGATAAGCTATAAGGGGTGGAGAGTTGAAAGGTCCTACAGGGGAAGCAGAGTGTTCCACCAGTGTTTCCAGACAACTGTTTAGTCGTCTAGAAATGGGTACAGAGAGAAAGGAGAGACCATAGTCAGTAGTATGCTATAGAATTGGGGATGAACTTGGAGAATTGGATTTGGTGATAAGGAAGCAGAGTTAAGATCTGAAGATCACCTACCTGCTATCCTGGTTTATATTCTTGCATAGCTCATAAGGCCAGTAGGACCCTAGGAAATGCATGGGGTGGTAGGGGGCTAAGACAAAGGGATAGGATGGTAGGATGGCTGTAGTGGAAGCTATTCATGCTTCACTAGAAATAGGGCAGAAAAGGAAGGGGAGCTGCAGTCTATGTTATGTTACAGATCTGGGGGTGAGGCTAGGAGAGGAGGGAAAGAGAAGGTCAGAAATTCACCTACCTAGTTTTCTGGTCAGCATGGCTGGAGGGTTCCTACGAAGGGCCTCTGGAAGTTGGAAACTGAGATGAAGGGATGGTGTAGTATAGAAGACTGTAGTAGATTCTACTTGTTTTAAACTTTTCCTTTTATGTGTCTTTTAGTCTCTTGGTTAGGTTTATTCTAGGATTATATTTTTGAGGCAATTGAAATTTCTTCCTCAGCACATTAGTTATTGGTAGATATG
Source organism: Mastomys coucha (assembly GCF_008632895.1). Lineage (NCBI taxonomy): Eukaryota > Metazoa > Chordata > Mammalia > Rodentia > Muridae > Mastomys > Mastomys coucha. Next base: position 36,217,946 of record NW_022196896.1, read on the forward strand.
GAGGCTAGTAGCTTTTGCATATTAATTCTGTATCCTGCCACTTTGTTGATAGTGTTCAGTGTTTCTTGTGTATGGAATTATATCACCTGTAAGAAGATTCTGTAGCTTTTCTCTTATTTGTATTTTTTTATTTGCTTCACTTGTCTTATTGTTATGACTAAGATTTTTTTATTAGATATTTTCCTTATTTGCAATATCTCCTTTCCCAGGTTCCCCTCCAAAAATATAAAAATAAAATAAAAAACAAAAATTAAAACAAACCCCTGTTCCCTCCCCCTTCTCCCTGCTCACCACCCTACTCCCTCCTGCTTCCTGGCCTTGGCATTTCCCTACACTGAGGCATAGAACCTTCACAGGGCCAAGGACCTCTCCTCCCATTGATGACCAACTTGGCCATCCTCTACTATACATATGTAGCTGGAGCCATTAGTCCCACCATGTGTACTCTTTGGTTGGTGTTTTAGTCCCTGGGAGCTCTGAGGGTACTAGTTAGTTCATATTGTTGTTCATCCTAAGGGGCTGCAAGCCCTTCAGCTCCTTTGGTCCTTTCTCTAGCTCCTTCATTGGGGACCTTGTACTCAGTCCAATGGATGGCTGTGAGCCTCTACTTCTGTATTCTGTATTAGTTGGATACTGTCAGAGCCTCTCAGGAGACAGCTATATCAGGCTCCTGTCATCCAGTACTTGCTGGCATCCATAATAGTGTCTGTATTTGATGATTGAATATGGGAAGATTTCCCAGGTGGAGCAGTCTCTGGATTGTCCTTCCTTCAGTCTCTGCTCCATAGTTAGTCTTTACAACTCCTTCCATGGGTATTTTGTTCCCCCTTTTAAGAAGGAACAAAGTATCCACATTTTGGCCTTCCTTCTTCTTGAGTTTCTTGTGGTTTGTGGATTGTACTTTGTATATTCCTATCTTCTGGGCTAATATCCACTTATCAGAGAATGCATACCATGTGTATTCTTTTGTGATTGGGTTACCTCACTCAGGATGATATTCTCCAGGTCCATCCATTTCCCCAAGAATTTCATAAATTCATTGTTTTTTAAACCACATTTTCTGTATCCATTCCTTTGTTGAGAGACATCTAGGTTGTTTCCAGTTTCTGGCTATTATAAATAAGGCTGCTATGAACATAGTGGAGCATGTGTCCTTACTACATGTTGGAGCATCTTCTGGGTATATGCCAAGGAGTGGTATAGCTGGGTTCTCTGGTAGTACTATGTCCAATTTCCAGAGGAACTGCCAAACTGAGTGGTTGTACCAGCTTTCAATCCCACCGGCAATGAAGGAGTTTTCCTCTTTCTCCACAACCTCTCCAGTATCTGCTGTCACCTGAGTTTTTTATCCTAGCCATTCTGACTGGTGTGAGGTGGAATCTCAGGGTTGATTTGATTTGCATTTCCCTGATGACTAAGGATGTTGAACATTTCTTTAGGTGCTTCTCAGCCATTTGGTATTCATCAGTTGAGAATTCTTTGTTTAGCTCTGTACCCCATTTTTTAATAGAGTTATTTGTTTCTCTGGAGTCTAACTTCTTGAGTTCTTTGTATATATTGGATGTTAGCCCTCTATCAGATATAGGATTGGTGAAGATCTTTTCCCAATTTGTTGGTTGCCATGAATGACTAAGATTTTTAACATTATATTGAATAAGAATAAGAAAGTGGATCTCACTGTCTAATTTTTGCTTTAATGGAAGTGCTTTTTAATATTTTTTCTAATTTAGTAAAATGCTAGCTACATCTATGTCATATATTCAGTATGTTGAGATGTGTTCTTTCTATTTCTGTTTCTTGCATGCATAAGAAATGATGAACTTTACTAAAGCCATTTATGTATCCATTGAGATAATCATGTGATTCTGTCCACTTACATGATGCTTACATTTATCAGTTTATGAAGTTGAATGATTCCTTTATCTTTGGAGTAAAACCAACTTAGTCATGATGGATGATATTTTCATCTACTCTTAAATTTCAATTACAAATATTTTGTTGAGAATTTTTATACCTGTATATATCAGAGTATTTGGGTCTATAATTTTCTGTGTGTCTCCTTTTAATCTGATTTTTAAAATACATCAGTATTATACTGACTTCATAAAAAGAGTTTGCTAATATTCCTTCATTTTCTATTTTATGGGATAGTTTGAAAAGAAACATTGGTATTGTTTATTTTAGAAATTTGGTACAATTCAGCAGTGAATTTGTGTTCTCTTAGGTTTTTTATTAATAATTCAGAGAATTTTTTACTGTTTTGGTTTATTTGCTTTTTATACACATGGTGGATCAGAAAGAAGGATATGACAAATTCTATAAATACCAAACATAGATTTTCCAGTTTAGTAGAATACACACTTAGAAAGGTTTAAAAGTCTAATCCCTGCACTTGGGGGTAGAGGCAGGAGGATCTCTGTGAGTTGAAGGTCAGCATGATTCACATACATGTTGAGATCCTTCAGGCTTGTGAGAGGGTTCAGTGGGTAAAGGTGCATGCCCATGAGCTTCAGGACATGAGTTTGATGTTCAGAAGCAAGTTGGAAAAAGAGGATGACTCCTACAAGTTGTCATCTGACTTCTGTGTGCCACCATGGTACATGAACACCTTCTTTGTCCTACACACACACACACACACACACACACACACACAGGTAGGGAGAATAAATGTAAAAAAAAGTTCTAATAAATTTCTGATTTTTATTGATATCTACCTTGGTGTACTCTCTTTTTATGAATATTTTTAAAACTTCTTTATTATTATTATTATTATTATTATTATTATTATATTAATGAATATAATATATTTTGATTGTGCCAATTCACATTCTACCATTCCATTTCCTCCTGCAAATTACCCATCACATCTTCTCCCCAACCTAATGTGTTTTTTTAAAAAATTCCATTGATTCCAATTATTGCCTCCTTGATATGTTCATGGATATGAAGTCATCCACTGTAGCTTGGGTAAACTACCAGTGCTACCTCCTGGACGAAAAATGACTTTTTCTTCACTCATGACTATCAACTGCCAGTATATTCTCAGCTAGGGGAAAGGTCTTTTGTTCCCATCCCCCATCCATCTGGGGGGTTGGCTGGCTTGATCTTGTGTGAACAAGCACAGCTGCTGTGTGTTCATGAGTGAAATGACCCTGTCATGTCTAGAAGACCAGGATTTGCAGCAGTCTTTCCCAGATCCAGGCTCTAATAATGTCTAATAACTGATTTAATTTAGGTCTGCTTTCCCTTTGGTTTGTTTGCTAAGAGTTTATTGTTATTGTTTAAGTTTTCCCCTTTTTGAATATAACATTTTTATTAATTCTTTGAGAGTTTCATGTATATATGCATACAGTGTATTTTGATCATATTTACCCCAGCTCCTCTCCATAACTCCTCCCAAATGCACCCAATGCCTTCCAACTTCTTATACTCTATTCTTGTTTATATAACCCTTTGAGTCTGATTTGTCCTGGAAATGCATTGGTGTATATAGCTTTATCCACAGGAGCATGATTTGACTTGGCAGTGTCTACCTTGTTAAAAAAATATGGACTGACCTTTCTTTTGAACAATGATTCATTGCCTGCAGCTCCTCTGCTAGGAGTGGAGGGCTTGTGAGGTACTCCCACTCCAAATGTTGTTTGGCTTGGTTTTATGCACATCTTGTACAAGCAGCTATTACTGATAATAAGTTTATGAGTGTTATTGGTCTGCTCATGTCTAAAACACTGTTTCATCATGTCCTTCTCTAAGCTTTGGCTCTCAGAATCTTTTACAATGCTCCCTGATCCTTGAAGGGAAGTTGGTGTGATACAGATATTGATTTGTGGCTGAGAACTCATCTGATACTTTATTTTATTAATTGTTTGCTTTTTGCTTAAATCTAAGTTTTGTCTTGATCTCAATTATTTATTTCTATGTACTGATTTGATGTTTGACCTATTCTTTTTTCAAAGTTCTACCTAATTAATTTTTTATTTGAGACCTCTGAATTTTTAGTACAGCTATTTATAGCTATAAATTCCATTTTAGAATCCTTTTTTTTTTAACATTTCATATGTTTTAGTATATTGTGTTTTCATCAAACTTTTGGAAGTAAGTTTGCATTGTTATTCCCTAAAGCTCTTGATAGGTAAGGTCTTACACTCAAGACATTTAGTTTCCCCTTCTCTCTCTTAAATTTATTTTCTATCTGTGAGTATTTTACCAGTATGCATGTCGGGTACCATGTGTTCTTGGTACATATAGAGGCCAAAAGAGGAAGTTAAATCTTCTCTGGACCTAGAGTCACAGACCTTTGTTTGCTGCTACATGGGTGCTAGGAGTTGAAACCTAAGTTTTTTGTTTTTGCTTTTGTTTTTGTTTTTTGTTGCATTTCAAAAATATTATCCTCTTTCCCAGTTTCCCCTCTGGAAACCCCCTTTCCCATCCTCCCTCTCCATGCTCCTATGAGGGTGATCAAACATCCACTCACCCACTCTTGCCTCCCCATTCTGTCATTCCCCTGCACTGGGGTGTCGAGCCTTCCTAGGACCAAGAGCCTCTCCTCCCATTGATGTCTCACAAGGACATCCTCTGCTACCTATACAGCTCGAGCCATGGGTCCCTCCATGTATACACTTTGGTTGGTAGTTTAGTCCCTAACTAAACTTTAGGAGTTTAGGAGTTTAGGGAGTTCTGGGGTATCTGGTTGGTTGATATTGTTGTTCTTCTTATGGGCTTGCAAACTCCTTCAGCTCTTTCAGTCCTTTCTCTAACTCCTTCATTGGGGATCCTGTGCTTAGTACAAAGGTTGGCTGCAAGCATCCAGCTCTATATTTGTCAGGCTCTAGCAGAGCCTCTCAGTTGACAGCTATATCAGGCTCCTGTCAGTAAGCACTTCTTGGCATCTGCAGTAATGTCTGGGTTTGGTGACTGTATATGAGATGGGTCCCCAAATGGGGCAGTCTCTGGATGGCCTTTCCTTCATTCACTGCTCTACACTTTGTCTCTGTATTTTCTCCCTTGAGTATTTTATTACCCCTTCTAAGAAGGACTGAAGCATCTACACTTTGGTCTTCTTTCTTGAGCTTCATATAATCTGTGAATTGTACTTTTAATATTCCAAACTTGGGTATTGTATACTCTTTGCCTAATATCTACTTATCAGTGAGTGCATACCATGTGTGTTCTTTTGTGACTGGGTTATCTCATTCAGGATGATATTTTTCTAGTTCCATCCATTTGCCTTAGAATTTTAAGAAATAATTGTTTTTAATCTCTGTGTAGTACTCCATTGTGTAAATGTACTACATTTTCTGTATCCATTCCTCTGTTGAAGGATATGTGGGTTCTTTCCACCTTCTGGATATTGTAAGTAAGGGTACTATGAACAGAGTGGAGCATGTGTCCTTGTTATACATTGGAGACTCCTTTGGGTATATGCCTAGGAGGGATATAGCTTGGTCCTCTGGTTGCACTATGTCTGATTTTCTGAGGAACCACCAGACTGATTTCCACAGTGGTTGTACCAGCTTGCAATCCCAAGAGGAGTGTTCCTCTTTCTCTTCATCATCACCAGTATGTGTTGTCACCTGAGTTTTTGATCATAGCTATTCTGACTGGTGTGAGGTGGAATCTCAGGGTTGCTTTGATATGCATTTCCCTGATGAGTAACGATGTTGAACGTTTCTTTCGGTGCTTCTCGGCCATTCGGTATTCCTCAGTTGAGAAATCTTTGTTTAGCTCTGTACTCCATTTTTAATAGGGTTATTTGGTTCTCTGGAGTCTAATTTCTTGAGTTCTTTGTATATATTGGATATTTGCCCTCTATTGGATGCAAAGATCTTTTCCCAATCTGTTGGTTGCCATTTTATCATATTGGCAGTGTCTAAGGGTTGTTTTTATAGAGAACCATGTCCTCAGTCCCATGAAGACATCTTTCTTATTGTCTATTTCTGAATTCTAGGATTTCTCTTTAGTGTCATGAATCTCTGTAACAATAATATCTACTCTGTGTGTACATACTTAGTCTTCAACTTTAACTGGCTTCCTAATGCTTTCCTTATCAAACTGTACCCTTTTTCATATTTGTTATCTTTCATATTTGTTCTCACTATAAATCTGAGTAATTAGGGTGAGCATTATCTATATCACAGACCAAATATCATGCTGTCTTGACATTTCCTCCACCAAAAACTTAGTCTACTATTTTTTAATTCAAATTTTAGGACACATGAAGAATTTAAGTAGATTATTTCCTGGAATTTAACATAAATGGAACTTTGGTAAATTCCTGATAGAGTCCGTATGCCTCCTCTTAAACTTTGCAGCACATTTCCTACTTTCTGCAGTTCTATCAGAGTTCAGACTTTCTAGAGTTCCCCAGAATGGCCTATTAAATGTTGCCTATAGTAGCTAGGGTACCTTACCCACAGCTCTGGTGCTGCCATAGCCTATCAGCCACATAGCCAGGCTCATTGCAGAGATGGACCTCCTTCTTGGTTCTTACTTATTTTCCTCACTACCAAAATCAAATACTTGACAAGAAACAATTTAAGGCAGGAAGGTTTTATTTGCTTATAAACTAAGTAGACATAGTCCATTGTGTCAGGCAGTTTGATGCCAAGAATAGCTCATGGTTTTTATGACAGGAAGATGAGGATGCCTACTTATATCTAGGTAAATCAGGAAGCAGAGTAAAGAAAACTGGTAGTCAGCCAACATGTTTTCACTTTTAATTCAGTCTGGAATGAATGGCATTAATTCTCTTTGGAAATGCCCTTATAGACACTCCCAGATGTATGTCTCCTGGGTGATTCTTGTTCAAATCAAGTTGACACTGAGCACTAACCTTCACAGTCAGAATGCTCTGTTCTACACTTATGGATTAGATATTAACATTTAGAGTCAAGTAAGATGGCTTAGTCAGTAAAGGCTCCAGCCTGACAACCTGAGTTTGATTCTTGTGCCCATATAATGAAAGGAAGGAACCTACACTGGCCTCTGTACATATGCCAATGCACACACACACACACACACACACACACACATGCACATTACATAAATACATGTTTTGAGAACAAATAAACATTCCAATTCACATTTCAAAACTGTAAATAAATGGAAGAAATCATCCCATTTAATAATGTTTCTTATATGCCCTACTTGATTTGGCTCTGGCAACAGACTAGTGAAGTAATACTATTAGAAGCATCCTCATATAGATATGAAGAAACGATGCTAAAATTTTTTGCAGAATTTTCTCTGTATAGATGGCTGGGAACTGGAGACTATAAGAACTGGGATCCATTATCTCCACATCTTCAGCCTACTCTCTGGTCTCCACATACTACTCAGCACATCACAGCTGTGTAAGATAGACACTTGTAGAATCAATGGGATGTTTTAAAACACACAATTGCTTTTGTTTTGGCTTTTGAAACAGAATCTCACTTTGTAGCTTTGGCTGATCTTGACCTCACTATGTTGGCTAGACTGGCCTTCAACTCACAGAGATTGGCCTTCCTCTGCTTGCAGAATGCTAGGATAAAAGGCGTGTAAAAAAAACATGCCCTTCTACACAACAACGTTTAGTGAAAAGTGTTCTATACCCAGGATATTGTTTATCATATCTGTCACCTCAAGCTCCTTGGCTCCTGTATTATGAGTAATATGATTATTAACTATTAGTAATTTTCAAGTAATTCATATTAAATGACATTCTCTATTAATTCTCTATCATTTCTTTAATTAATTGCTACTTTATCTTTCTGTAACTTTTGATACCTTGTTGATTTGCTCTTGCAAATTCTAATTTATTCTAACATCTCCATTTTATTTAATATTTATTTGTATAGTTGGTTTAAATCCTGTGCTACATTGCAAAAATTCTAAAGATACTAGACATTCTTCTCAAGCCTATGCACTCTTAACTTCACAGTTTCCAATGAATAATTATCTAGTTTAATTATTTTTCTACCACCTTATATTTACTGAGCTCATCTCATTTAATGTATATTATCATAGTATCATCTATATACTAGGTTTTATTTGAAACATACAAGAATCTAGTTATGCAAAAATTTTTATTTCCCTATTCTGCAGGAGGAGATACTAAGTCATGAAGGGAAACAGCAGCAGTAAGAGTCAGCATGGGAGTCTGGGCTGGCATGTTCTATGCTCAATGCACTAATACTTTCCTCTGCTGGTTGGAGTATGAGACATTGGAAAGTGTGTATATTTGAAATTCCTGGAGAAGGCATAATACTCCACTAGGTTTTAAGGGACTGGTAAATTATAGGTAGCCAGAATTGTTTTCCCCATATTGTGAGAAAAACAGAAACACATACTTTGTGGAAGTCAGTTGGATACCCATGGATGAGGTATGCTGAAAATGCAGCTGTACAGGAAAGATATCATAGGGATATGTCATTATTTTTAAACAACTTTTGATCCCTGATTCTGTATTGAACCTAATTTTCACATTCTACTTTCTCTAGCATTATGTTATTTCACTATTCCCATGCCCCACTATGGTCACAGTATTAAAACAAATATAAGGCCAAGAAGCAAAAGAATTTGTCTGATAAGTTTGGTTTTCATTTCCCAGGTAGACATCGTGGTAAGTGGGAAAGCTATGCTCCAAATATTTTTCTAGAGAGATATCATCATAGATGCTTGCTGCCATGGCTCAGCAGCATGCAGCTGCTCTTCTGTTCTGCTTGTCCTAAGCTCCTCCAGCTCTACGGAAGTCAGATGGAAGGCAGAGTGTACTGGGAAGCAGGCTGGCTTCACAAGAACAGGAAGGTAGGCTGAGCTCCACTGAAGGGGCAGGCAGCCTGTGTCATCCAAGTCAAGCATAGACAAACTGTTTTCTATGAGAAATGTTAATACACCAGAACTCACCTGCCTTAGTTCATAAAGAAAATAAAATCCTGTTTCATTTAAACTTCAAAATTGTACCCTATATTCCCTTTGCTTTGTAGTGTTTGACCTTTACATAGAGGTACCATAACTATTCCATTTTTAAAGGGAAAAATCAGAGATATGTCAGAGAGAGGGAAATGAAATTTGCATCAGGTGAAATTTCTGCACAGATATTTCAGAAGGATTCATAATTCTATGGCTGTGTACAAATGATCCATTTTGTTAATCTGAATTTTGAGGGTCATTAAAATTTTTTTTTCTTCTCTGTGGAGTAGTTTATTACTTAGAGAAAGGCAGAGAAGCCAGTTTAAAGCCAAGTAAGGGAAGAAAGCTGACAAAAACATAAATTAGAGGAAGAACTTAATTTAAAAAGTGTCAAAAAGGATAGATAGTCTTAGTTCAATAATAAAGCCTGGTCCAAGAGCCTTCTATCTTTAAATAAAGCATTCAAGAACTCTATTACCTGTATACAACCAATCTTTGATTTCTAATCTAAGTCTATTTTTGCTTCTTGTGATTAGCATACAAATGTGAAAAAAGGAAAAAAAAGTGGTTACATGTGTGACGATTAGGACATGCCTTTGCTTTAATGTCAGTGGTCTGTCAGGCTGGAGGTAATGAAATGAATTGCTGCTTTGAAGGCTTCCCTGTGGTAAATTTTTTCTGAAAATGACTCCTATCCATCTTCTTTTATTTTCACCCTAAGTTCATCATGCAAGCTGCAAGCATATAAGCATATAAGCATATATTTGTTTTCAATGAGATAAAGCGCAATAGCACATAGTACCTGGACAGTCTGTGTAAACAGTGCTGTGGTTTGTGTTGCTTTCCAGGAGTGCCATCCTTTCTCCCAGCCAGGGCTACAATTCAGCCAGGAGGAACAGGCTTCCCATAAGAGATGCAATATGTTGAAGCAATTCAAGTCCTAGTGCCTGACTCCATGCACAAGAAGAACTGAGACTGAAGAATTGTGCTAGAATTAAGTCTGTAGATAGATACCAAATGCCCTGTGTCCTATATGAAAACAGTACCCTATTTACTTTTGTATGAACAAAGACTATAAATTCTCTGATGATATTGTTAAGAAGGAACATATGCCAGCACCTGCCTACTAGCATTTCCTTTTAGTCTCTTCCAGAGTCTTTGAAACCTCAGTACTCAGACTTGTGTCCTCAGGTCTGAGCTATGTGAAGACTGCAAGTTGCTGGGGACTTTGTCCCATATGAAAGGCCTTGCAGAAACAGGGTAGATGGTGACGTTTGTGGCTGCTGACGGATGGCCCCATTTACATCAAAGGTAGTTATTATGCATGAAACCGCTCAAGCGTCATTTGTTTCAGGGAGTTCAACCAGTCAATTTTTCAGTTCCTTTCTGGTTCAGGGTCAGAAGCAAATGAAGGATCTCAGGTTGTTTTCATTTCAGGTTAGTGATGCTTCCCAACTTAATTATAGCAAAAGAGTTTCCCACTTATAAACTAAACCAAAAATGTCCTTTCCATGTGTTTCAGAGAGGCCACAGAAAGTATTAACAAGGCCAAAGCCCAAAAGGCATTATATGTGAACCCAGCTTATCAAATAACCGGTACCGAAACCTACAAGGCAATTGAAGTTGTAAGCTGCTGAATTTGAGCAGGAAGAGATAGGCGTAATGTGAATATACACACGGAAGACAGGTACTTGAAACTACACATGAGATTCAAATGGCACTAAAGTCTAGAGCCAAGGAATAACAGTTCCCCACTTAGAAACAGGTTTCCGATTCATCCCAGAACAAGAAATAACTGAAATCCCCTTGGGGTACCCATCAGTGCTTTTGTGCAAAGCATTACAATTTAACAATGGTACAGGATTTGTAAATAGTATATTATTTAATCAGTAGAATAACTATAGGAGGAAAACATTATCCTGCTTATCAGTGAAGAAACTGAGCATTCACCAAAATTAATTAAATTTCCTGGACAAATTAAGACAAAGTACATCTAAAAGGGGTTGTGGGACTTACATTCCATGTGAAGAGGTCTACAAGAGTCATATTGTTTGTTTGTTTGTGGAATGAGTAATCGTGGATGAGTCCCATCATTTAAAAACATTCAATTGTAAGTGTGAATAAAGTAAAAAATATTGTTGGAGAAGTGAGCAGGCAAAGCAATGAGTGTTACGTTGCATGCTGACTGTGGACAGAAACTGGGAAAGGATACTTAACTTTTATATTTGGAGTGGGGACAGAAAAAAGCCCATTCACTTGAAACTGCAGGCTAAGAATATCCTAACCCTAAACATTTTTTTTCTAAGTCACCCATCACAAATGCCACATGCTGTGTGTTTGCCAAATCAATCTGGCTTCTTTCCCTCTCTTGCTGTGGTGGTTAGAATGAGAGGAAGGAGGATCATATATTTGAATGCTTGATTTCTAGCTAGTAAACTGTTTCAAAAGACTTTGGAACTGTGATCCTGTTGAAGCGGGTATTTTACATGGAGTAGGCTTTGAGTTTTCAAAAGCCCGTGCCAGAGCCACTCTCTTTCTCTGCCTTTTACCTACAGATCAGGATATAAGATCTCTGCTACTGGTCCAGTACCATGCTTGCCTGCCTGGTGCCATGTTCCCATGGCATGGTGGTTATGAGCTAACTGTCTAAAACTGTAAGCAAGCTCTAGACTGAGTGCTTTCTTCTAAAGTTTTCATGGCTGTGGTTTCTCTTCACAGCTACAGAACTGTAGCTAATATATTCCCTTTACGTCTGCCATTAGGCTAGTTCTGGGCCATACATGAAATTGGGGCTCCTGTATTACCCAGTACCCCTGTCTCTTGGCAACTCCTTAACATCTCTCTTTAAAAGTCATGGAATAAAGAACCAAAACACTTCATAATGTTGTATAATGAGGCTTCTTCTCTGAAACATATTAGGGAAATCTGTTTAGACATTTTAGCATCTGTACACATAGAATTTAAAGGTACAGAAGAAAAGCACATAATTGCTAGGTTTTATTAAATTCCAATGTTCTACTGTAAGGGTTGAAACTGTCATAGGACAATATTTAATTTGCTGAGTTCTATGTGCCTATTTGTTCATAAGAAGAGAAGCCAGAATAACTTCATTATGTATATATAGATCTCATATCTGAGACTTTCATCCTTTATTTGAAAGGAGGAGATTGAAGTGATTGACAGCCTAATTTCTAAACATTAGTGTTTTGGTATTACAAAACCAAGGCTTTGTGTTTGTTTGTTTGTGGAATGAGTAATTGTGGATGAGTGCCATCATTTAAAAACATTCAATTGTAAATGTGAATAAAATAAAAAAAACAATTAAACTCAGTAGACACACAATGGAGTTAAATGCCTTCTCCGTAGTCCCAGGAATCACTGCAGGGATTGCTCAGCCAAGACTTTTCCCTATAGGATGGTGCAATACATTAATAGCTTATTCATTTTATGTTAATAATATTCTTAGACCAAGGTGTGAAGATTTTGTTTGATAGGCACACACTCGAAGCTATTTATGCTGGTAAGTATTTACACTTAGATAAAATTTCGTTCACTGCCACCATATCTCTGAGCAGATATTTTACACACAAAAATATATTTAATCAAACATTTCCAATGATACACACGCATGGAAACAATGTAACTGTTCTGTTCCTCTTAGCTCTCCTATGATGAAGCATGGTCTGGCACACAAGCACCAGCACCTCTTACATCTTTGCAGCTCTGCCATAGGTAAAGTGACATTGTTGTTAAAGCACATAAATAGGTAGTTCTTAGCACTATGCAGAAATAGAAGTTTTCTTTTGTTTTGTTTTCAGTAGCAGTGCCTGGGGCACCAAACGGTATCACTGGGCTTGTTTCTAGGTTCCATAATTAATTTTTTTTTCAACAAATAGTTAATAACAACTTTAGAACTTTTCATTTTTATATGTAGTCTCATCCTTTGCCCCTCCTTTGCCCCAATCCCCTGCCCCCATCCCTGCTTAAACATTTAGCTCCTAGTATTCTGGTTACCATTCCCTCTCTGTTTCTCTGTCTCTGTCTCTCTCTGTGTCTGTCTTTCTCTCCTTCCTTCCCTCTCTTTCCTTCCTTCTTTCTTTCTTTCTTTCTTTCTTTCTTTCTTTCTTTCTTTCTTTCTCCCTTTCTTTTTCTTTCTTCCTTCCTTCCTTTCTTTCTTTCTTCCTTCCTTCCTTTCTTTCCTTCTTTCTTTCTTCCTTCCTTCCTTCCTTTCTTTCTTTCTTTCTTTCTTTCTTTCTTTCTTTCTTTCTTTCTTTCTTTCTTTCTTTTGTTTGTGTATGCATGTGTGTGTGTATGTGTTTGACTTTTGAAATGCTATATAGATCAGGCTGGCCTCAAACTCACAGAGCACTGCCTATCTGTGCCTTCTGAGTGCTGGGGTTAAAGGTGTAAGAATGGGGATTCTTTACTATCATGTGTGTTCCACTAACCCATTATTATGTTTGTCCTGGGGTCCAAGATGGTAATTCCCTTAGTTTCTTCATTCACACTTCATATAGGATCACTCTTCCCTGCCCCATCCTCCCCCATGCCTATCTCTCCACTATCTGTATTCCTACCTTTTCCACATAATTTTATATTTTCAAATTTACCCATTTAGGAAGTTCAGCAGATTAACCATAAATGACTACTAACCTTTTGTTGCTCTTGTGCTCTTGATATTTTAACTATAGGAACTTTATTCAACATTTAGACCTTCAGGAGGTATTCATCACAGGGGATGAATAGTGTAGTGAGTAAGGTTGAACAAACTCAATGACTACACTGTAGTGGGAAAGCAGACACATACAGGTAACAATGAGTACAATGATGAAATCAGCTGTTATATATAGACAAGTGGAGCACAGGGCTTTTCTGAAGACCATCCTACAAGCTAATGATGGGCAGATAGCACTCACTAGGTACCAGAAGATCTACAGCTCAGTGTTCATATGAAGCTAATACAGTTGCTGAGATTAGAACCAGGTAGTAAAAACACAGATAAAATGGTTGTATTACTTTTCTGCTATAGTGATGACCAAAGAAACTTATTAAAGAAAGTTTATTTGAGCTTATGGTTTCAGAGTTTTAGAGCCACTGGTGGTAGGGACAGCATAGCAACAAGAACAGGAAGCTCTGAGTTCACATCTTGAACCAAAGTACAAAGCAGAGAGAGCAAAGTGGAAATTGTGTAAGTCTTGTAACCCTCAAAACTTATCTCCAGTAACACATTTCCTCCAACAAGGCCATACCTCCAAAACCTCCCCAAACACTGCCATCAACAGTGGACCAAGTATTCAATTACCTGAGCCAAACCACTCTAGTGTCATGAAGAGATTAGGGAGAAAACTGTGAAATTCTGTGAAGTTCTTCTGTCTTGAGAACTGACTCTGTCTCTTTTAGATGAAGCCATGGACGTCATGAACATCAGGGGCTAGAGAACAAACACTTCCTAAATCTGAATTCTGTAGGATAAGGGAAGAAGACTAGATTCTGGGTTTACAGAGCGTTTCTCATAGTTGATGCTGATGATCAATTAGCCTATAAGATCAAAATTCTGCCTTTATTTGGTTTCCTCACTGAAATGATAATTAGTGTTGCAATTAAAGTTCAAATGCTTATGATTCATATTTAGTTCTTTGCCTATAAATTTCTTGCAGAATGAGCCTCCTGTTTGTCTTCTGAGGTGATTTCTGACCCACAGGGCCTGGTATTCTCTGCTTCTCAGGAGACTCTTTGCCACAGCTCAGTTATATATAGTGGTAACAACTGCAGGGCCTTTCCCGAGGCCCATCTGATTGCTATCTAGGAAGTCGGGGCAGCATCCCAGGACACCACAGAAGGTGGTACTTTGCTAGAAACTTGAGTTGAGAGCTTTGGGTGGCTGCCTATGTTGGCTGCCTGTCCCTGCCCTGCCTCTTCTCTCAACACTTTCTCACCCTATTTGGTCATGTTTCCATCTCATGTTTCTTAGACTCTCTATAGGCCAATATTTATAATAGGCCTTGGATGTTAGAGGGTTAATTGTGACAGTCTTTATGCTTCACCAAGAGATCAATGGCCTTTATAGACAATTCAGAATGCCTATCTGGATTTATTATTTAGAGCATTTCTAATCAACCTTTTCCCTATTACCTACCTACTCTTGGTCTTCTGCTCTGCCACCTCATTCCTCAAAATATTACCTTCTATTATCCAAATGTGACTGGGGATGCTATGTTATTAACCAAATTACAAAGGCAAGAGACTTCCACTCAGGGCAGTGCCAGAAGGTACACTGGGTAAACCATGGGATGGAGGTTTGATGCAGTGGCTGTAGCAGTGTCCAGTGGGCAGCAGACACTGCCTCTGTTGCTTCAGCAGCTCACTTAGGGAAGGAAGGGTTTCCAAATGTTTATTTAACATGCTTCAGTTTACAATTTGACTTGAATTTCTTGTCTCTTTGCTCCCCTGATATGAAAGACTTGGTATTTTCACATTCTCTGTTCCCATTGTAGTCACTGGATAGCAATGTCTACAGAGCCTATAGCCTACATCCTCCTTGGTCTCCAGGTGACGAAGTTATTGTTGACAGCTGCCTGCTCTAGTACATACTGGGCTTCACCTAGGTCTCTGCGTCTTTGTTTACTCAGAAGAAGTGATCTGAGCTAACTATTATAAAATTTGTGTGTGCATGTGCATGTGTATGTTAACGTGTAACAGACCTTTTTCCTACTAGTTCAGATAAATGCAACTTTTTAAATAAAATACTTCTTAGAAGATAAGGAGTAGTTAAGAGCACAGGCTGCTCTTCTAGAGGATCTGGGTTCTATATCCAGCACCCAAGTAGGTAGACACAGCCCTCTGTAACTACACATCCAGGAGATCCAACTTGCTCGCCTGGCCTCTGTGGGCATGTATACATATCATAGACACATATATATACAAGCAAAATACCCATATACATAAAATGACAAATAATAACTTTGTGATCTGGGCCACTGCCCTGAGCAGACCTTGGACATGAACTCCTCAGCCAGTCCCACAACACCCAGAGGAAGCTCCACTCCCAGGCACTCTAACATGCCCAGGATCCCAGGATCCCAGGATCCCAGGATCCCAGGAGCTTAGTCACACCAGGATCTCAGGGTCCCAGAGGCTGCTTGACTCACAGGAACTCTGAAACACCCAGGATCTCAGGATCAAAGGATCAAGAAATCACAGGATCACATAGAGAGACAGACTCTGAGGAGTTCTGACATAAACAGGAAGGACAGACTCCAATCAGATATAGTAAGGGCAGTTAGCACTACAGATAACCAGATGGCAGGAGGCAAGTATAAGAACATAAGTAATAGAAACCAAGGTTACTTGCCATCATCAGAACCCAATTGTCCCACCATAGCAAGTTTTGCATACACCATCACAAATGAAAACCAAGATTCTGATCTAAAATCACGTCTCATGATGATGATAGAAGACATTAAGAAGGACACAAATAACTCCATTAAGAAATACAGAAGAACACAGGTAAATAAGTAGAAGCCCTTAAAGAGCAAAGACAAAAATACCTTAAAGAATTACAGAAAAACACAATCAAACAGACCAAGGAAATGAACAAAACCATCCATAATCTAAGAATGCAAATAGAAACAATAAAGAAATCATAAAGGGACAATCCTGGAGTTAGAAAACCTAGGAAAGAGATCATGAGTCATAGATGCAAGCATCACCAAGAGAATACAAGAGATGAAAGAGATTCTCAGATGGAGAAAATACCATAGAAAACATTGACACAACAGTTAAAGAAAATGCAAAATGTGAAAAGCTAGTAACCCAAAACATCCAAGAAATCTACGACACAAAGAGAAGACAAAAACTAAGGATAATAGGTATAGAAGAGAGTGAAGATTCCAAATTAAAGGGCCTAAATATCTTCAACAAAATTATGGAAGAAAACTTCCCTAACCTAAAGAAAGGTGCACATAAACATACAAGAAGACTACAGAACTCCAAATAGACTGGACCTGAAAAGAAATTCCTCCCATCACATAATAATCAAAACACTAAATGCACGAAACAAAGAAAGAATATTAAAAGCACTAAGGGAAGCAGGTCAAGTAACATATAAAGGCAGACCTATCAGAATTATACTAGACTTCTCATTGGAGACTATGAAAGCTAGAAGATCGTGGGCAGATGTCATACAGATCCTAAGAGAACACAAATGCCAGCAAAACTATACCCAGCAAAACTCTCAATTACCATAGATGGAGAAACCAAGAAATTCCCTGACAAAACCAAATTTACACAATATCTTTTCATAAATCCAGCTCTACATAGATGGAAAATACCAAAACAAGGAGGGAAACGACACACTAGAAAAAGCAAGAAACTAATCTTCTTTTCAACAAACCCAAAAGAAAATAGCCACACAAATCTAAGGAAGTAACATTCACTTTTCCTTAATATCTCTTAACATCAATGGGCTCAATTCTCCAATAAAAAGACATAGACTAACAGACTGGATACATAAACAGGACCTAGCATTTTGCTGCATACAGAAAACGCACCTCACTGAAAAAGACAGACACTACCTCTGAGTAAAAGGTTGGTAAACAATTTTCCAAGCAAATGGTCCCATGAAACAATCTGGAGTAGCCATTCTAATATAGAATAAAATCAACTTTCAATGAAAAGTTATCAAAAAAGATAAGGAAAGACACTTCATTATGGTCAAAGGAAAAATGTCCCAAGATGAACTCTTAATTCTGAACATCTATGCTCCAAAAGCAAGGGCACCCACTGTACTGGCTAGTTTTGTGTGTCAACTTGACACAGGCTGGAGTTATCACAGAACGGAGCTTCAGTTGGGGAAGTGCCTCCATGAGATCCAGCTGTGGGGCATTTTCTCAATTAGTGATCAAGGGGGTAGGGCCCCTTGTGGGTGGTGCCATCCCTGGGCTGGAGGTCTTGGGCTCTATAAGAGAGCAGGCTGAGCAAGCCAGGAGAAGCAAGCCAGAAAAGAACATCCCTCCATGGCCTCTGCATCAGCTCCTGCTTCCTGACCTGCTTGAGTTCCAGTCCTGACTTCCTTTGGTGATGAACAGCCATGTGGAAGTAAGCCAAATAAACCCTTTACTCCCCAACTTGCTTCTTGCTCATGATATTGTACAGGAATAGAAACCCTGACTAAGACAACCACATTCTTAAAAGAAACTTTACTAAATCTCAAAGTACACATTGTACCCCCCCCCACAAGAATAGTAAGAGATTTCAACACCCCACTCTCAACAATGGACAGATCATGGAAACAGAAAATAAACAGAGTTACAGTGAAACTAACAGAAATTATGAACCAAATGGATCTAACAGATACTTATAGAACATTTTACCCTAAAACAAAAGAATATACCTTCTCAGCACCTCATGGTACTTTCTCCAAAATTGAGAATATAATTGGTCACAAAATAGGCCTCAACAGACACAAGAAGATTGAAATAATCCCATGCATCCTATCAGATCACCATGGACTAAGGCTGTTCTTAAATACTAACCAAAACAACAGAAACTGAACATGAAAACTGAACAATGCTCTTACTCAGTGATAACTTGGTCAAGGAAAAAATAACGAAATTAAAGACTTGTTAGAATTTAATGAAAGTGAAGACACATTGTACTGAACTTATTGGACACAATGAAAGCAGTGGTAAGAGGAAAACTCATATCTCGAAGTGCCTCCAAAAAGAAATTGGAGAGAGAGCTTACACTAGCAGCTTGACAACACACCTGAAAGCTCTAGAACAAAAAGAAGCAAATACACCTAAGAGGAGTAGATGGCAGGAAATAATCAAACTCAGGGCTGAAATCAACAAAGTAGGAACAAAAAGAGAACACAAAGAACCAATCAAACCAGGAGCTGGTTCTTTGAGAAAATCAACAAGATAGATAAATCCTTAGCCAGACTAACGAGAGGGCACAGAGACAGTATCCAAATTAATAAAACTAGAAATGAAAAGGGATACATAACACTGGAAATTGTTGAAATTCGAAAAATCATCAGATTCTACTACAAAAGCCTATACTCAACAAAGTTGGAAAATCTGAATGAAATGGACAATTTTCTTGACAGATTCCAGGTGCCATGCAGCCCCTTAGAATGAACAACAATATGAACTACCTAGTACCCTCAGAGCTCCCAAGGACTAAAACTCCAACCAAAGAGTACACATGATGGGACTCATGGCTCCAGCAGCATTTGTATAGTAGAGGATGGCCATGTCGGTCATCAATGGGAGGAGAAGCCCTTGGCCCTGTGAAGGTTCTATGCCCCAGTGTAGGGGAATGCCAGGGTCAGTAAGCAGGAGAAGGTGGAGTGGTGATCAGGGGGAGGAGGAAGGGAACAGGGGTTTGTTTTAGTTTTTGGGTTTTTTTTATTTTACTTTCTTTTCTTTTCTTTTTCTTTTTCTTTTTTGGAGAAGAACCTGGGAAAGGAGATTTTGTAAATAAAGAAAACATCTAATAATGAAAAAAAAAAACATAATCAGATAAACCACCCAAACTGTCCCAGAACCCCTAAAGAAATAGAAGCAGTCATTAATAGTCTCCCAATCAAAAAAAAACCCAGGACCAAATAGGTTTAGTGCAGAATTCTATCAGCCCTTCAAGGAAGACCTAATACCAATACTTTTCAAGCTATTCCACAAAACAGGGACAGAAGAAACACTACCAATTCATTCTATGAAGCCACAGTTATACTGATACCAAAACAACACATAGATCCAACAATGAAAGAGAACTTCAGACCAATTTTCCTTATGAATATCAATGCAAAAATACTCAAAAAATTCTTGCACACTGAATCCAAGAACATAAAAATGATCATTCACCACAAACAAATAGGCTTCATGCTAGGGATGCAGGGATGGTTCAATATATGGAAATCAACCAATGTAATCTACCACATAAACACACTAAAAGAAAAAAAAAACATGATCATTTCATTAGATGCTGAAAAAGCATTTGACAAAATTCAATATCCCTTCATTTTAAAAGTCTTGAAAATATCAGGAATTCAAGGTCCAAACCTAAACATAGTAAAAGCAATATGCAGCAAACCAGTAGCCAACATCAAACTAAATGGAGAGAAACTTGAAGCAATCCCACTAAAATCAGGGACTAGACAAGGCTGTCCACTTTTCCCCTATTTATTTAGTATATATTACTCGAAGTCCTAGCCAGAGCAATCAGACAACAAAAGGAGATCAGAGGGATACAAATTGAAATGGAAGAAATCAAAATATTACTACTTGCAGATGATATGAGAGTATACTTAAGTAACCCCAAAATTTGAACCAGAGAACTCCTAAACCTGATAAACAACTTCAGCATAGTGGCTGGATATAAAATTAACTCTAATAAATCAGTATCCTTGTTCTACTCAACTAGTAAACAGGCTGTGAAAGAAATTATGGAAATGACAGTCTTAATAATAGTCACAAATAATATAAAATACCCTGATGTGAATCTAACCAAATGAAAGATCTGTATAACAAGAACTTCAAGTCTTTGAAGAAAGAAATTGAAGATCTTAGAAAATGGAAAGATTTCCCATACTCATGGATTGATAGGCTTAATATAGTAAACATGGCCATCTTGCTGAAAGCAATGTACAGATTTAATGCAATCCCCATAAAATTTCCAACTCAATTCTTCATAGAGTTAGAAAGAGCAATTTGAATATTCATTTGGAATAACAAAAACCCTGAATAGCGAAAGCTATTCTCAACAATAAAAGAACTCTGGGGGAAATCACCATCCCTGACATCAAGCTGTATTACAGAGCAATAGTGATAAAAACTGCATGGTATTGGTACAGAGACAGGCAGGAACATCAATGGAATAGAACTAAAGAATCAGAAATGAACCTGAAGACTTAGAAATGAACCCATACACATATGGTCACTTGGTATTTGACAAAGAAGCTAAAACCATCCAGTGGGAAAAAAAACAGCATCCAGTGAGAAAAAAAACCCAGAATTTTTAACAAATGGTGCTGGTTCAACTGACAGCTTGTAGAAAAATGCAAATCAACCCATTCTTTTTTTTTTTTTTTTTATGGTTTTTTGAGACAGGGTTTCTTTGTGTATCCCTGGCTGTCCTGGAACTCACTCTGTAGACCAGGCTGGCCTCGAACTCAGAAATCCGCCTGCCTCTGCCTCCCAAGTGCTGGGATTAAAGGCATGTGCCACCACCGCCCAGCGAATCAACCCATTCTTATCTCCTTGTACAAAGCTCAAGTCCAAGTGGATCAAGGACCTTCACATAAAACCAGATACACTGTACCTTATAGAGGAGAAATTGGAAAAGAGCCTCAAACACAGGCCAGGGGAAAATTTCCTGAACAGAACACCAATGGCTTGTTTTCTAAGATCAAGAATTGACAAATAGGACCTCATGAAATTGCAAAAAAGCTTCTGTAAGGCAAAAGACACTGTCATTGGACAAAAAGGCAAACAACAGATTGGGAAAAGATCTTTACCAATCCTAGGTCTGATAGAGGGCTAATATCCAATATATACAAAGAAGTCAAGAAGCTAGACTCCAGAAAACCAAATAACCCTATTAAAATTAGGGAACAGAGCTAAACAAAGATTTTTCAACTGAGGAATACCAAATGGCTGAGAAGCACCTAAAGAAATGTTCAACATCCTTAGTCATCAGAGAAATGCAAATCTAAACAACCCTGCGATTCCATCTCACAGCAGTCAGAATGGCTAGGATAAAAAACTCGGGTGACAGCAGAGGCTGGCAAGGTTGTGGAGAAAGAGGAACACTCCTCAACTGTTGGTGGGATTGTAAGCTGATACAACCACTCTGGAAATCAGTTTGGTAGTTCCTCTGGAAATTGGACATAGTACAACCACTCGGGAAATCAGTCTGGTGGTTCCTCAGAAAACTGGACACAGTACTCCCAGAGCACCCAGCTACACCCCTCCTGGGCATATACCCAAAAGATTCTCCAACGTTTGATAAGGACACACACTCCACTGTGGTCATAGCAGCCTTATTTATAATAACCAGAAGTTGGAAAGAGCTCAGATGTCCTTCAACAGAGGAATGGATATAGAAAATGTGGTACATTTACACAATGAAATGCTACTCAGCTTTTAAAAATGATGACTTCATGAAATTCTTAGGCAAATGGATGGAACTAGAAAATATCATCCTGTGTGAGATAGTCTCCTGAGCATACCTGCCAGAGCCTCACAAATACAGAGGTGGATGCTTGCAGCCAACAGTTGGACTGAGCATGGTGTCCCTAAGGGAGGAGTTAGAGAAAGGAATGAAGGAGCTGAAGGGGTTTGCAAGCCCATAGGAAGAACAACAATATCAACCAATCATACCCCACAGAGCACCGAGGGACTAAGCCACCAACCAAGGAGTACACGTACCTCCAGCTACAAATGTAGCAGAGGATGGCCTTGTCAGGAATCAATGGGAGGAGAGGCCCTTGGTCCTATGAAGGCTCGATTGATTCCCCAGTGTAGGGGAATCGAGGGTGAGGAGGCAGGAGTGGGTGGATCGGTGGGTGGAGGAACACCCTCATAGATCAAGGGAAAGGGAGATGGGATAAGGGGTTTCCAGGATGGGATGGGGGATGAGAATCCAGGAAATGGTATAACATTTGAAATGTAAATAAAGAAAATATTCCATAAAAAATAAATAAAAGTAAATAAAATAATAAAATGTTCCTGGTTAAGAGTAGCTATTGTGTTGTATTAGTAGAAAGACTTCACGTCACTCTTTCCTGGAGTCCCATCCTATCCTAGGAAGGTTGTATAGTGCCAAGATTTGTGTGTTGTCTGTTTATGAATGCCATTGAGTGTTTATGGCTCCATTTCCTTTCTTCTTTAGTATACCTCCCTTTCTGCCTCTACCTCTTTCAGAAGAGATTCTCATAAGAGGTTGAGCAAAAGGTGCTGGTTGATTTTGACTGAAAAGCATCTACGTGTAGGACTACTGTTCTATTAGCTTCCCATCACCATGACGGATGCTGAAACACTGGATTCACAAAAGTTTAGTTTCTGTCTGTGGTGTGATAGCCCTGATGCTGTGAACCTTAAGCAGCACATCATGGCAAGGGTGCATGGTTAACAAAATATTACAAAAGGTGGGTACTAGTGTTCTACTACCCCCTTTAAAGGGACGTGCTCATGAGCCAAGGCCTCCTGGGCCTGACCCTTGTGGTCTCTAGCACCTCTAGCAGTACCAACCTCAGGGCTTGTCTCTGTCTTTTTCTGAAATAGAGCTCCTCCTTGCTTTTCCTTGGAGTCATTCTCTTCTCTCAGCTTTGCTTCCAGTCCTGGTGTCTCCTGCACACGATGAAACTGTTTTCCTTGTGGCCAACGGTGATGTCATTGTGTTGCTTCCCATGGTCAAGCCTTAGACTTTCCTTGATAGATCATCAGGACTTGTTTTGGTTGCTCTTACACAGAGGATTATTGTTACTCTCTAGCTTCTAGAAATGTCTCCCTCCTTTATTTTCTTCCTTTCTTACTCCCTCTCTTCCTTTTCTTCCTGTTTTTCTGTATTTGTTGTTTATTTGGTTGCCATTTAAATCTGTCAGTTTTCTTCTTGTGTCACTGCCTGTTCCTCCTTTGTTTTCCTTGCTCATTCTAGTTAATCTTCTGACATACTAGCAGTGAGGTGTCCTAGCTTACATCTTGTAACCAGACTAGCAACTTTAAATACCATCAAGAGATTCTCCATCTTCACATTCACACACCATCTTCACTTGTCTCTAATGCTATGTGCATGCTTTTCTTTGTTGTTTTTGTACAGAATGCATTATGGACATATTCACCTTTGTCATCTCTTATCCCTGAGTCACTCCTACTTGATTCTCTTCTATTAATCTACTTCCCTTCCCACCTCTGTGTGTGTGTGTGTGTGTGTGTGTGTGTGTGTGTGCACGAGCATGTGTGTACATGTGTGGGTTGCATGCCTGTGTGTACATGCATGTGTGTATATGCCTGTGTGTGTACATGCGTATGTATGTATATGCATGTGTGGGTGTGTATGCATGTATGTTCACATGTGTGTTTGCTTGTGTACAGAGATCTCATGCTTCCGTATGTTTCTGACTGTGATGGCCATGTTATGTCCAGACGACCACATTTCATAGCACTCTTCTCCATCCTTCAGCGTACTGAGTGTTCAGTGGTGATCTCCAAGACTTGGAAGGCCATGTAGATGTCTCAGTTAGGACTGAGCACTTTCTCTAAGCATTTTGACCATAGAATCTGCATTAATTACCCCTCTCTTTAAGGAATAAAATGTTTCTCTGACCCAGGCTGAGAATATTAGTCTATGTGAGTTTCTGGCCCTAGGGTATAACAGTTCTGATTGTTTCCTCAGATTTTCATTATTTTAGTTTTCTTTGGTGCTAAACAGAATTTCATTGTTTATAGTACCACATCTTCAGTATCCCTTCATCAAATGGTGAACATTTCATGGATATTTTCATTTCCTCATTATTTTGAAAAGAACAGCAATGAACATGGATGTACTGGTGCCTCTGTTTTATACTGTAGAGTCCTGTGGAGTAAATGCCCACAAGTGGCATAGCTTGGCCATATGGTAGTTCATTTTTAGCTTTTTGAGAACCTCCACATTGATTTCCTTAGTGGTTGCCCAGTTTTTGTTCCTACCAAACATGAGTAAATTATTTGCCTACATCGATTTCAATTGCTTTCTTTTTCTATTTTTTTTTTTTGATAGTAGCCATTTTGACTTGGATGAGATGGAATTTCCAAGTAGATTTAACTTGTATTTCAATGATGGCTAGTTATGATGAATATTGTAAAAAATGGTTTTTAGTCATTTTTCCTTTTGTTGAATACTCTCTGACTAGATTCATGGCTTATTCATTATAAATTCATTTATAATATTTAATTTTGAGATATTAATTCTGTATTACATTAGTGCATATATGGCTGGGAAGTTTTCTCTCCTGTTTTTAAGAGGCTTCTTTATTATGTTGGCAGCTCCCTTTGCTTTCCTTTTGAGTTTATGAGGTCCTATTTGCCAATGGTTCACCATATTTTATAAGTAACTGGTCTCAGTAAGAGCCCCCTAATTATTCCTATATTTTGTAGTGTACACCCTGTCTTTTTCTCTAGACATTTCAGGATTTCTGGTTTTACCTTGAGGCCTTTAATCCACTTGGAGTTGATCCTTGTGAGGCATGAGAAACAAGGGGCAAATTTCACTCTACTCAGTAGGCGCGTCTGCTTTCCTCAGCATCATCTGTGTTCAAGGTGCTGAAGCTATGTGGACTCCTAACTCTTTTTTTTTTTTTAACTTTTTAAATTTTCTTGATTATATACATTTATTTCTATAATAAAATGTTTATAGATGAACTGGAAAGTGTTAATATCTTTACTTTTCTATTCTTTTTCTTTCTTTATTAGATGTTTTCTTTATTTATATGTCATACAATATCTCCTTTCCCAGGTTTCCCTCCCCAAATAAAATAAAATAAAATAAAATAAAATAAAATAAAAAAAAACAAAAACAAAAGCAAACCCTTGTTCCCTCCCTGCTCCCCCTGCTCACTATCCCACCCTCTCCTGCTTCCTGGCCCTGGCATTCCCCTACACTGGGGTATAGAACCTTCACAGGGCCAAGGGCCTCTCTTCCCATTGATGACCTATTTGGACATTCTCTGCTATACATATGCTGCTGGAGCCATTAGTCCAACCATGTGTACTCTTTGGTTGATGGTTTAGTTCCTAGAAGCTCTGAGGGTACTAGGTAGTTATATTGTTGTTCGTCCTAAGGGGCTGTCAGCCCTTCAGCTCCTTGGGTCCTTTCTCTATCTCCTTCATTGGGGACCCTGTACTCAGTCCAATGGATGGCTGTGAGCCTCTACTTCTGTATTCTGTATTAGTTGGGTACTGTCAGAGACTCTCAGGAGACAGCTATATCAGGCTCCTGTTATTCAGGATTTGCATTTCCCTGATGACTAAGGATGTTGAACATTTCTTTAGGTGCTTCTCAGCCATTTGGTATTCATCAGTTGAGAATTCTTTATTTAGCTCTGTACCACATTTTTAATAGGATTATTTGGTTCTCTGGGCACTCCTAACTCTTGTTACTCTAATCCACTGGTCTCTGTACCCTTTTGTATGTGAGCGCCATGTTGTTACTCTGTCTAAAGTGCAACTTGTAGTCCAATATGTTAACTTATGGCTGTGTTTTCTTTGTTTAGCATTATTTTAGCAATCTGTGGTCTCTAAATCATTTTGAGGCTAGTTTTTCTATTTCTGTGAAAAGTGAGCTACTTTTTAAAATTAAGATTGCATAGCAGCTATAGATTGTATTTTGTAGCATGGGCATTTTTTGTTTTTTTTTGTTTTTGTTTTTCGAGACAGGGTTTCTCTGTATAGCCCCGGCTGTCCTGGAACTCAATCTGTAGACTAGGCTGGCCTTGAACTCAGAAATCTGCCTACCTCTGCCTCCCAAGTGCTGGGACTAAAGGTGTGTGCCACCACCTCCTGGCTAGCATGGGCATTTTTCCAGTGTTAATTCTTCCAGTTAGTGAACATAGGACTTCTTTCCTTTTATATTTTCTATACCTATATCTTCTTTGGCATTTTAAATGTTTTTCTAGTAGAGATACATAATTTCTTTGGTTAGATTTATTCCAAGGTGTTTTATTTATTGATTGAGGCTGTTTTGAATGGGATTGCTTCTTTAATTTCTTTCTCAATGTGTTGTCTTCAGTGTATAGGAAGTCTTCTGAGTCCTGTACGTTGATTTCATATCCTACTACTTGGCTGAAAATGTTTCTCATCTCTCAGTGTTCTCTGGTGGAATTAAGGTCACATATATACATGTGTGTATATATGGTGATAATATATATTATATAATCATTCATATGAATGATTATATCATCTGAAAATAAGGATACTTTGCCTTTTTTCCTGTTTGTGCCCCTTTTATTTGTTTCTTGTTTTATTCTAATAAAGACTGGGCATAAGTAGAGAAAGTAGACTTTTTGTTGTTGTTGTTCCTCATGTTAGTGGAAATACTTCAGGTTTTCTCCTTTTAGCATAATGTTGGCTGTGAGTTTGTCTCATATATACATATACATAGAAATATATATGTATGTGAATATACATAGTTATATATCTATATCTCTATCTATATATATTATTGAGAGTTGTTCATGTATAAACAGACAACATGATCACAACATGGCATAAGGAGAAGGTTTTTATAATAGATATAACAGAGGGAGAATAGCCAGAGACATATGGAAGAGTACAAAGCATAGAGAAGAAAGAGACTGAACATGGCAGTAGTCTGGACCTGTCCAGGGCTCTCTGCAAGGAAAGGGGGAATACCTGATGATAGGCAGAAAAAAATACATAGTAAGAGAAGCAGTAGCAAAGAGGGAGTGGGGAGCATGGCTGAAGTAGCAGGGCTATAAGGACAGTGAGTACCTGGAGAGACGAAAACCTATGAGCTGGAAGGAGTTTAGGGTCGTAGAGCTGGTATGAAGAGCTAGGATGCTAGCATGGCCATTGAAATGTATAACAAGTATTTGTGATACTGAAGTAGCCTTGAGGCCAGCATTAATCTTTGATATGGTAGTAGGTACCACAGGTAGCCATGTGTCTCTTCAGTCAGAGATAAGGGAAAAGACTCTTAGTAGATGGGAACTTGTTCCTGAAGAATGCTGGCTTTTATGTAGCCATCAGAAATCCTCCTCTATTTCAGGCTGAGCTAATTTTTAGATATTTGACTACCTTTTGAGTTCAGAGAATTAGAATTTTGTTGGACCTGACATTCTAGGCTTTTGTCAATAATAAGGAGTGATATAATATCTTCTGTAACTATTTCTCAGCTGAAATTAGGTTGTTGTTAGAGGCTAGACTACCAGTCAAAGGCAGGAAAGTAGCGATGTGGGGCGGTGGGCTGTACACACAACCTGGTCCCAGTGGAGCAAAGGTCTGGAACACCCAAGACCCTGTGGGTGGTGATTTCTGCCTGCATGGGACAAAAGGTGTTCAACCATGCCTCCTGGGCACCTGGCTTCTGTCTCAACTACAGCCACCCACAGTTTCCCCCTTAAACCCCCTGCAGAGAGGTGTGTGGCTATCAGCCACACCAAACCTTCCCACATGCAAATAAGGTTTCCCCAAACTCTCAGTACGAGCCAATGAGAAGTACCTGCTGCCGAACCCTGATTCACCCGCAAAACTGTATATAAGTCCTATCCAGGGAATTAAAGGTATGTGAGAACTACTCCATCATCTGAGCCTTTTGTTCTAAGAGCTGTAACACTTGGGAAGAGGTCTGCTCTCCTGAAATGCGACCTAAAGCTCCACCGCACTCCTCACTGGCGAGTTGGCCTCTCGAAGGCCCACTTAGACCCAAGTCAGTGCAGGCTGGTGCAGATTAAGCAGTAACCTGGAAGGCACAGCAGAAGCTGCAGAAGTGACCTCCCCTCCCTGCCCCTCACAGGAGCGCTCACACCAGGCCGGGCAAGAGATCTCCATGCAATGCCTCTGGGACACAGGACCACACAGAGGAGGAGATTCAGACAATGATCAGGGGGCATTTGTTCTAAGCATCTGGTTTGCTGACCCCAGCCACTGAAGAGACAAGGAACAATCATATTACTATAGTACTACCTGGGGATAGACCATTTTGGAGATACTTTCTGGCCACAGTTAATTCCTGAATGGCATCTATCAGCTGAGTGGAAATCTACTAGGACAGATATATACTAGGGACAGAAGGTAAATTTAAGAAGCTTGTGGGGAAATCTTTATCTTGAAATTTGGCATTGGAAACATGGAAAGGAGTTCCAAGACCAGGGGCCACATTGTTCCAAGTAAAGGCAAAGATATTTTGTGACTGTGGATGCACAGGAATAGATAAGAAAAATGACATCCTTTAGGTCTGGAAATAAAAATGAGAGGTCTCTGAGGGGATGGCAGAGAGTGGGGATGGGAACTAAGGAGTGAAATAGAACCACTGGTGAACCTCAAAGCCAATCCCTGGTAACACACTTCCTCCATCAAGGCCATACCTACTCCAACAAGGCCATACACTCTGATAGTGTCACTCAATATGAGCCTATGGGAGCCATTTTCATGAAAGCCACCACACCAACAACATGGGAATGAGAAGGATAGGTAAGTCCCCAAAAGACTGAAGGGGTGGCCTGAGTGTCCAGAAGGAAGGAGGTGGCTTTCCTAATATATTATGATGACAATCTGAAGCTCCCTGTCAGAGATGCTGGTGGTTAGGCTGAGGGAGCCTAGACTCCCTCAATTGTTCTTGCCTAGACCTAGAGATCAGCTGGAGGGCAGTCTAGGCCTGATGTCTTCATGCTGTATGAGACATGGAAGCAGTCCAACAACCAACAGACCAACAACCACCTTAATTGCGCTTTGGCTATGGCTGGTGGAGTTTGCAGGAGTTTGAGCAGACTGGGTCCAGTGACCCTCTTAACCACATTTGCAGCAGGAACTTGAAGGTTCTTGGGCTTTGGGAGCCTGGGCAGCTGCTATGGCTGGCTGAAAGTCTTTAGCCAACATTGGGTAATTTTGTTTTCAGACTTTTTCATCTCTCTCTTGGTACACCTTAACAGCCACAGCTAAGAACTCTGCCTGTCAAGTCAGGGGACTTTCCCTAGACATTTAAGTTTCCCTGAACATTCCCAATATCAGGGGAACTCTGAGAGAAGTAGTAGGTTATAAGGAATTGTTTTCCATCACAGGATCCAGGTTGGCATACCTGGATCTTTGTAAGAGGGTCTTTGTAAGGAGGTCTAGGAATTGAGGTGGTGTGTGTGTGTGTGTGTGTGTGTGTGTGTGTGTGTGTTTGTTCTTTATGACTTTTGAGTTTTCTTTTTTTTCCCCTTTCATAATTTATTGCTTTAAGTACAGCCATAAGGAGACCAGCCAGGAGGCAATTTATAATCTGGTCTCTAGCTTAAATGTTCCCCAGCATATTATAGTTCCACTTGTGATCTCAGGCAGGGACTGCTTCAGCCCTGAATGGGTGGGAAGGATTACTTTGGATGATTTCCTCTTCATGTGTTGTAGCCTGGTCCTAGGTGTGCCGGTGGTCCTTCAGGTTCTTGCTGAGAATCTTATAAACATTATAGAAGATGAGATTGTAAGATTGGGTAATATATTTGAGTTCATTGATAAAGGTGGAAGAATTATCCGTATAGGATCCCAATCCTTTTCTATTTGACTGTTCACTTAATGAACATGTACCCTGACCAAGTCATCTACCCGAGTAACTTCCCCAAAAGGTAGAAACATGGTTCAAGTAAGCAAGTAGCAGCAGCAGGTATCAGGAGAACTAGGGGCTACCAGTGGGCAAAAAGTGAGAGACTTGATTGGCAGCCTATTGCTGAAGATGGAGAAAGGAAGCCCAGAGAACCCAGACAGGGAAAGAAGGGACTGTGGGTTGAAATCAGTCAAGGGGAGGCTCATTAGCACTATTGGAAACAGTGAAAGGAAGAATCATCTGCTTTGGGCTTCATAGCTAGGAGGAGCTGTTTTCTCCTAGGTTGGCTTATGCGGCTGCCTTCATCTTCATGGGGAGGACAGAAGCTAAGATGGTGGCAAGTCACATGATGCTTTATGATTATCTACATATAAATTTTTAAACTATCAGCTCTGGTGTTACTAGTTTTAAGTTAACTTTATTGTTACAGATTTTACATGGTTTCAATTGCATCCAATGTGCTTACAAAATCTTGGGAAACAGAAAGTCTACACAGTAGTCTCATAAATCTTGAGATAAAATGTATACCTTGGCAAATACTTTAGAGAGTTAAACCAAAGACAAAAGACTATGACATAAGTAGCAATAATCTTTTTGAGGAACAGTCTGTCTCACACAGCTGGAGGAGAGAATTGGCACCTGGTATTAGGGCTTTTGTAGAGGCCAGAAGTCAAGGATAAAAACAGAGCTCTAGGAGGAAGGTCTTACCCACCAGAAAGGGTTGGAAAAGATGGCATAAAGGGCCTAGAGGAGCCGTAGGATTATAGGAGGCTTTGAAGGGAAGGCAGAAAAAGAGGGCAGAAAGAAGTGCAATAACCCAGTTGGGCCTAAAGGAACTGCAGTGTTGCCGATCTAAGGGTGAGGGACAAGGGACAAAGAGGGCCAGCCATAGCTTTAAAGTCCATAGCTGGTGATACATCCACCTCCAAGTGTACCAGAAAGGTGTTGGATACTCAATGATCACTTTTTCAGACTCAGGGAAATGTGTACACTGAACGAAGAGGAAACCTATCAAATTGCCACTGGATGAGATGCCGAGTGATCAGACAGGAGGTGAGTTTGTTGCAGGCAGACTTGAGATGAGGCTTAGGATTGCAGTGCAGCTCAGACCCCAAGGTCTTCCTTGGGCACCAGCCAGAGCCTAAAAATGTCTTGACACCAATGTAAATGTTACAGCTTTTAGAGGAAAGGTATCCTGTCAGTCAGAAACAACAAAATACCACAAAGCACAACAAACCCCACAGAGATTTATTGGGATAGAAGGTAGCTGCCTCAGCATAGGAGAGAATCAGCAAAAACCTGAACAAGAAGCAGGCTTTATATAGGGTTTGGGGTGGGGAGGATGGCTTTCCATGGTGTCCGGGGATTGGTGGGATTTTGTGCCTGATCTTGGAGCTAGCT
The DNA here is from genome assembly GCF_008632895.1 of Mastomys coucha. Classification (NCBI taxonomy): domain Eukaryota; kingdom Metazoa; phylum Chordata; class Mammalia; order Rodentia; family Muridae; genus Mastomys; species Mastomys coucha. Next base: position 36,249,536 of record NW_022196896.1, read on the forward strand.
CAGAGATTGCTGGTGTTCTGTGGCCTTCTTTTGGGCTTTTTTTTTTTTTATGGCCATTAAGACAATTAGAGTAGTCTTGTGGGGGTGTGGGGAGGGCCTGGCCCCTCACATGCCTTAGGGGCTTACAGTTTTACCAAGGTGTCTTAGTCAGGGTTTCTATTCCTGCACAACATCATGACCATGAAGCAAGTTGGGGAGGAAAGGGTTTATTCAGCATACATCCATATTACTGTATATCACCAAGAAAGTCAGGACTGGAACTCAAGCAGGTCAGGAAGCAGGAGCTGATGCAGAGGCCATGGAGGGATGTTTCTTACTGGCTTGCTTCTCCTGGAGAAACTGAATTATAATGGATGGTAATTTTAATGTGTTGTTGAGTTTGCTTTGCAAGTATTTTATGGAGAATTGTTATCTGTTGGAGTGCTTCCCTTTTCACCTCTGATCTTACTAATTTGTGTCTGCTCTTTGTTTCTTTGAATTAATTTGTATATTCTGTTTAGACCAATAGTTCTTTATCACTGCTATGTCCTTGAGAACAGGTCTGGTGAAGCTTGTAAGTTTCAGTGACTAGCCTTGTGAACTAAATCTCATGGCAGTTGCTCTCCTCCAGGAAAGAATGTTTCAATTAGAAGAAAATTACTCACAGCAATATGATCATCCTGGTTTTATTTTATCTTATTTGGTTTTAGTATGCTGCTTAATTATTAAATTATTTCCATTGTCAATCAGCACTACTTACAGAGATGCAGCCTTTTTTTGAATTTTTCTTTTTAATTTTATTTTTATTATTTAAAACAATTGTTAAATTTAAATATGTTTTAATCATATTCCCAAGTTCTTACAGATCCTCCCCCTTCCCAACCCACTCAACTATAACTTCATTCTCAAAAAAGAAAAAAAACACAAAAATACCCCCCCAATCCAAGAAATAAAACAACACCCCAAAGGGAAACAAACAAACAAACAACTAACTCTATACCGTACTTGGCTCTTTCGTGGCTTCATGACCTTACAGTCTCACAGTGCACAGGTTCTTCCTTTCTCAAATGCTCATGAACTTTTGTTGCCATTTGTTTTCATAGCAGCCGTTTGGATTGGGATGAGATAGAATAAAAACACAGCTTTAATTTGCATCTTCCCTTTGGCTAAGGATGTTGAAAATTTATTGAAATAGTTATTGGCCAATCATATTTTTCCTGTCTTTTCATTAGCACATTTATTAATTGGGTGGTTTGATAGGAGTTCTTCTTGGTGTTTATTTTTTATTTTTAATAGAGTCTAGGTATACAACTGATAAATAGTTGGAAAACATTTTGCCCCATGTTGTTGGCTGCTCCTTCAGTTCCATGATTATTTCCTTTTCTGCCTGTGCCAAATCTTGCCAAATCATGCTATCAAATTAGGCGGTCTTGTAATTATTTCCTGAGTCATTGGAAGTCTTTTCAGAAAGTCCTTGTCTTCCATAGATCTTTAAAGGTTTTTAAAAGATTTGTTTAATTTTATATGTGTAATTATCTTACATGCATGTATATATGTACACTACATGAATGCCAGGTGCCCACAGAGATCAGAAGATATTGAATAACCTGAAATGGAGTTACAATTGGTTGTGAGCCACCATGTGATGTGAGCAGCTGAACCCAGGTCCTCTGCAAGAGCAGCACGAGCTCTTCAGCACTATATGTGCAATAGTTTTCTCTAGCAGTTTCATGTGCGTGTCTAACATTATTGTTTTTAATTATTTTGAATTGGTTTCTGTGAAAAGTGAGGGATGTGTTTCTAGTCTTTTATCTGCAGACATTCAATTTTCCTAGCATTATTTGCTGAAGAGCTTCCCTCTCCCTAGCCATGCACATTTTGACAACTTTGTCAAAGATTAGATATGCTGGTTTATTTCTGGGTCCTGTACTCTAAACCATTGGTCCACATGTCTGATTGTAGTATCATACGTTACTATTTTTGTTCGTATGCTGCAGTGGGTTGGATGAGACATTCCCCATGTCTTAGGCATTTGAATACTGGTTTCCTGTGGCTGTTTGGGGAGGATTACAAGGTGCAGCTTTCCTGGAGGAGCTATGTCACTGGGTGCGGGCTTTAAGATTTCAAAAGACTAATGCTGTTTTGAGTTGGTTCTCTCAGCCTCCTGCTTGCAGTTGGAAAACTGTGCTCTTTGCTACTTCTGCCACCATGCCTTCACCCTACCAGTATGAGGTTTACTATTCTGGTTACTGGAAATCCCCGTAAATGTTTTCTTTTATGAGTTTCCATTGGTCATAGTGCTTTAGCAGCAGGAAAGTAGCTAAGACATGTGGCTCTGTGGAATAATCTGAGGTCAAGTCCTATGATTTTAGCACTGTTCATTCTGCTTTGGCTTTCTTTGACAATTGGGTACTTTGGATGTCATCATCAGACATGTGGACCAATGGTTTAGAATATTGGACCCAGAAATAAACCAACATACCTTATCTATTTTTGTGCATTTGTGAAGAATATTAGTGTTTTGATTTGGCTTGCCTTGAATCTGTAGATCACATATGAAAATACAGCATTTTTTTTTTTATAATATTCACTTGGCGTTGGAATCATCCCATCTTTTACTGTTCTTTTCAGTATATCTTGAATATTGTGAAGTTTCACTTCAGAAGACATTTGCCTACTTGCTTATGGTTTTCCTGAGTATTTTGTGGGTTTTTTGTTTGTTTTGTTGTTTACTATTTAACAGAGTCTCTAAACCAAGAAAATCCCAGAGCAGCTAAACTTATTGCCAAACTTTACCAAAAACTAAACAAACAAACAAATAAATAAAAAGTTAACATCATAAAACAAAAAAGGCAAAGGCAGCTTGCAAACTCTATCCAGCCAGCATTGTCCTGATAGGTCTTCAGCCAGCATTGTCCTGATAGGTCTCCAGCCAGCATTGTCCTGATAGGTCTCAACAACAGTAACAAAAATCCCCAAACTCCAGTGTCCCTAATGGATGTAATTTATACACATTTTTAATAAAATACCTTCAGGCCAAATTCAAGGACATGTTAAAAATAAATACATCCTATGACCTGCTGTTTTCATCACAGAGTTGCAAGGATGGGTCAGTATAAATAAATTCCCAAATGTATTACTACACGCAAATAGACGTAAGGACAGACTTTATATGATAACCGTAAGTGAAGCCAAGAAGTCCATTGATAAAACATTGCTCCATGATAGAAATCCCCATAAAGCTAGGTATAGAGAAGCATATCTTGATGTAATAAAGGCTATGTGAGACAACCTTATAGCTGACATCATACTAAATGTAGAAAAATCAAAACCGTTTTCTTTCTAATCAGGAACAAGAGAATGGTTTCCAACTCTCTGGTCTTATACAATATAGTACCTGAATAAAAAAATAAAAGGGCTTAAAATAGAAAAGTAAGAAGTAAAATTATTCATAGAAATGTCAGAGAAGCTACAACCATTAACCATACACACACACACACACACACACACACACACACACACACACACACACACACACACACATTTACATCCTGACCACACTTACCCATCCCTTTTATCCTCCTAGTTTTTAAATGTTAGTAATTTTTTCAAATTAGAAGGTGTTTTTGCTTTTGTGATTTAGTGTCTGTTTGGTTTCAATGTCCGTCTTTCATTTCAAAGGTTGCTTTTTTCTTGAAGTATATTTTTTAGTGGACATTGTCTTTGTCTCAGAATGGCTTATTGTGCTGTTTAGCTTGTGTCAGCTTAACACAGATATACCTTCAAGGAGGGAATCTCAGATGAAGAATTGTATCCACCAGATTGGCCTGAATGCATTAATGTAGGACATTTTCTTCATTACTCATTGATGGTCAGATAGTAGCCCAATGTGGACAGTGGTAGCACTGGACATGTGGTCCTTGACAGTATAAATATGGTAGCTGAGCAAGCTATAAGGAAGCAACCCAGCAAGTAGTGTTCCTCCATGGTTTATGGCTCAAGGTTTGTGCTTGAATTCCTACCCTAACTTCCATAAATAATGGACCTATAACCCAAATAAGCCTCTCCTTCCAGTAGCATTTGATCACAGTGTTTATCACAGGGACAACATCTGGTACACTTACCTCTCCCACCATTGATTAGAATTAGAATTGTCCACCTTACCTCCCTAGCTTTATGGTTATTTTCTTTTCCTTTATCTTCACTTTGGTAACACTAATCACCAACCAAAGGCTTCTATCAGCACACTACATTTTCATGCAGATAATTAATACCTTTCAAATATTCCTATTTATCAAATTAGCATCTTGCATGGTTTCCATCATGTATGCAAGGGTAAATTTTATTTTACTTGTTCTGACAAAATTTTATTTTGATTCAGAAATATGGGAGGATTTCTTTTCCAGCTCTTGGACATTGCAGGCTCCCAGTTGGCTCATTGCTTCTTCCTCAAACTTAGTTCACTGTCCTCCATTATCTTTTCACTCTACAGATTCAGCAACTTCTTCACGGCTATTTTCAGATGTACATGACCTGTGATTTAGTGCACACAAATGAAGTATTTGCTTCATCTATTGTCCTTTTATCCCAAGACATTACACGGGTTCTTTACCTAATCTCCTTGCTCAGTTTTTATATTTATTAGCCATGAATTAGAAAGGCATAGTTTGGCTTTTCTTTTACTAAGTATTTTGTAGTCTATAACCATTCTTTCTCAATTTACATTATTTGGTGATCAGATAATTTTCTTTTTCTTTTTTTTCTTTTTTAAACTTTTATTGCATTATGATGAGAAAAGTTACATGTTTTCAATTTATCTGAATTGATTAACATTTAAAAACATATTAAATAAAATTGAATCACATTCTTGTTCCCCTTTTGTACCACCGCTCCTCCAATAAACCCCCTTCAATACCTACAATATCTTTTTGTCATATTCCTTAAAATTTATAAAATATAACAATAAAAATAAGTATTATAAAAGTTGTTTGATATAAAACAACAATCAATTCAACAGTCTTATGTAGATGCTCATCTACAGCAATAGTGAAAATACATTTTTCTCAATATAAATTTTAAATAACTCCAAACATGTTAGCTGTATACTTAAAAATAATACATCACTACTAGAATTTTCTTAAATGAATATGAATATATAAAGTCTTTTTGTTTGTTTTGTATTTAGTAGAGTTTAAAACCTTGGCTCTTACTGTGG
>NW_022196896.1:36256505-36262643 GCF_008632895.1 Mastomys coucha
TGGGACTGGCTGCAGAGCTTGTGCCCAAGGTCTGCTCAGAACACTAACCCAGAGAGACCAGAAGGAACTGGAGTCACTGGGCTGGCGGATTTCCTGTGTGCCTGGTCCAGCTGGTCCCAGTTACTCCCAGTGTTGGAACAGATGTTGGTTCCTGCTCTCCTCTGATCCTGGGTGTGTCAGAGTGCCTGGGAGTGGAGCTTCCTCTGGGTGTTGTGGGACTGGCTGTGGAGCATTCGCCCAAGGTCTACTCTGGAGCCCAGACAGACAGACTAGAAGGAACCCGAGTCACTGGGCTGGCAGACTTCCTGTGTGCCTAGTCTCGCTGGTCCCAGTTACTCCCAGTGTTGGGACAGATGTTGGTTCCTGCTCACTTCTGATCCTGGGTGTCAATTTTCTTTTTTTTTTATGTTCTCTCATTCATTTTAGAAAAGTGTTCTCTCTCTTGCTTGATCATTGTCCTGTGACACTTGTAGAACACTTTTAACTAAAATTTTAGCTTTGTTTGTGCTCTATCTATCTATCTATCTATGGCGTGATATTAATTCTAGTGCCAAGCTCATATAAGTATCCTATTAATATGTTGTTATCATTTGAAAATATTTTATTTAAGTAGCTAGATCTGTGCTTTTCCATATCTCAAAAAAGCCAGGTGCACAGCATTCTTTTAGTTGTTTTGGCAGGATTTGTTTTCTAGCTCTCTTTTCACTGTGAACTTTCTGTTCCATGTCCTAGACTTCTCAAAAGGAAGGAGTTGTTGTATCCAATTGCCCTTCCCAACTGAGATGGCCTTGGACTCATCTCTGTTCTTTTGCAGAAATTGCTAAAGCCAGAGCTCCAGGAAACCAGACATTGCCAGATTTCTTCAAAATATCTGTCAGACTCCTGAGTAATGTCTTATTTTTTATTTAATCATTTTGTCATTGTCTTTAAAAATCCATATTTTTATTTTTTCCATGAGAAACAAAAGCCATTTATCTAATTTTAGTCATAATTTGTTTGTTACACCACTAATTCTGCATGCTGGCAAAAACCAGAACCTTCCTAAAGGATGGTAGATATTTGTTAGCTTATATGAAGAAAGTTCTTCCTAGAGCTTATTATGACAGAGGCCATTTTCATTGAGATCTTTAGACCTTAGCTCAGGATAAGTACACTCAAATCAGTTAGTCACTCACAGATGCATTGTGTCTTCAAAGAACACTGTCCTCCAGAATATACTGCACCCCTTGAAAAAAACACAATTTGAAAATACTTTGTGCATTTATATAGTATTGTTCATATCATCCAAATGATGTATTATATATTTCAGCAACCCATTCTGCTCTCAATTCTATATACTCTAAGTTTACATATTGTTGAGGGTTTAGACATCTAGAACTCTGTTTCTGATTTTTCAGTTCCAGATTCCTAATATAAACTGTAATAACTATTTTCAACATTCATCATGTTTTTCAAAGTATATATTACCTCAAAAACTCATTGTGATAAAGCACTGTGATGGACAAAGTGGTATTTAATTCATTTTTTTTTTATGGAATATGAGTATGTCTTGAGAAAAACCTCTTTCCTGGGTTGAGAATCTTAAACTCATACTGAAGATAGAACTATACTATTTTGTTATGAGTATTTATTCTTATTTTAGTATAAAAAAAAACCTTCATGATTTCCCTGATTTGGGAGCCTGACACATGAGGAAGTTGAGTTGGAATGTGACTGAGAAATGAGGCTTGAGAAAGCACAAAAGAAATCCTTTGTTTCTTTTAGTTGTCTAGCCATTGACATAGAAAGTATAGAATGCTCTTTGAAACATCACTTGGGACTCACTTCCTCTGCCCTATCTGTCCTGCAGATCTACAAGGCATCTAATTCAGAACACATCAGACTCAAAGAATAATATGAACAATCATGGAAGATTTCTGAGATACTCAGACCTACACACACACACACACACACACACACACACTCACCCAATTTATGTATACATGCATGCATGCATGCAAATATGCACACACACCTGTACACCACATGCACATTTCCAGATGCCCCTAACACACATTCAAATCTACATAAATATGAACATGCACACATATCTGCACATGCCACACAAATATACAAACACAAAAGACTGAAAATGATAGCTTTCCCCTAGGCTCTTATTGTACATGATGTGTTTCAGAACAGTTGAATGCTTATTAGGTTTCTATGGTGTGTGTGTACATATGGAATGTATTGTGTGCTATGTGCAGGTAAGTAATATGTCTGTGTGTTCAATGCCATATGATATATGTGGTTTATGTCTGTGTGAGGTGTATGTCTAATGTATGTATGTGATATGCATATGTGATGTGAAGAATATGTACTGTGTGTATTTGTGTGTGTTTGTCTATATAATAGGATATAAAATGCTTATGTGGTTGTACATGTATAGTGCATGTAATTGTGTTTATGTGGTGGTATATGTATATGTAATAATTGTGTATATGGTATATATGTATATGTGTCTTGTGATATATGTTCCAGGTATGTATATATGTGGTGTATGTGTAGGTGTGGTATAGGGAGTGTGACACATTTGCTTGTATGCCTATGTATGTATACATGACTTTTGTTATACAGTATATATTATGTATGGTGCATGTAATATTAGTGCTTATGCATCTGTGTGTGTGTGTGTGTGTGTGTGTGTGTGTGTGTGTGTGTGGTACATTGGGTATATGTGGTGTGTATAGTACATATGTGCTGTGATGATAGTAGGATGTGAATATATGTGTGGTCAATATTTAATGTTACAGTATGTGTGTGTGGTACATAAGTAGGAGTGTGCGATACATATGTGGTGGTGTGGTGAGGAGTATATGTACTATTCCCTGGGGAAGTGGTGCTCACATTCCTTGCTTTACTTTGGTCTTGGTGCTTTTATACTGAAAAAAAAATCCAACCTAGCTCTCTCTCTCTCTTTCTCATTTTCCCTGCCAGACATGTCCAGGCTGCTATGGAAAATCTTGGGCATTGAAAAACTAGGTGGGAAAGGGCTCATAAACTGGTCCACTAGCATTCGGCAGCATCACAGATTGGTTTGTGATGCCCTCTCCCTCAAAAATATTATATGATTTATTAAAAGAGCTTCATCTTACAGATAAGCTTAGCTTCTAGAAATCATAGCATATTTTGTATAACTTTTCCAACTTCTTCAGTAAAAGGATAATAACTTACTGTAGATAAACATCTACTTGAACTGTACTTGCATTTCAGTAATGAAGAAACGATTATTGTTTTAACCTTCAACTATGATGGATTGAATTTGGCAAAGCTTGATAATATACACACCAAATGTGCTGAGGTAAAATTGCTTCCAAGTTGATAAACTGAAACAAATGAATTTAAACTTGAACTGAACTTTAACAAAAGCCATTTATCTCATTTTGGTCATAATTTACTTTTTAAAAGGACAGAACAGACATCATCATATTCTCTATGGTGACAGGCAGTGCCATTTCTGTTTACAAGGTCAACAAGCTGCCATTTATTCATGAAGCTTCCTGTTTCCACGTGCAGCAGCAAGGTTTAAGTTTCATGTGGAGAAACAAAAATATAAGACTTGAACTTAAATCTTCTATCAGCATTTATGGTTTTGACTCTGTATTTCACTTGAAAACTAAAAATTGAAAAATACTGATATGTGTTCACTGTGGAAGAAGATGTAGCTTTCAGAAAGGTACATCACAATCAAATGTTCTAAAATGTCTTACTTTGAGCTTAGTCTAAGATAAAAATATAAATTATTTCCAGTGTATTTTACATACTTGGGCAAGTAAAATTATTAAAACATGAGATAGGCTTTTAATTGTCAGACTTTAAAGCATGACTGAAGATCTGGAATTTTAAATTTAGAATAATTAATTGAAAATAATTACATTGTTTCCCTCTTCCTTATATCTCACCAACCCTTCCCATAGACATCTCTCCACTTCTCCCCCACTCCTACTCTCTTTCAGATTGATGGCCCTTTTTTTTTATTGTCATTGGTACATAGGTATAAACATACATAAACACTATTGAGTCTGTTTAATGTTACTTGTGTATTTTTTCAGAGCTGACCACTTGGTATTTGATAACCAAATGGAGATTCATTCCTGGAAAAGACTAATGGGTCAGGGCTTATGTAGGCAGCCATATTGTTGTGGTATCTTGCGTATAGTATTCCTATCATTTCTAGGAGACACAGTCTCAAGGCAAACTTTCTAGTCTTTCAGCTCTTACAGGTGTCCTACCCCCTCTTCCTTGATGTTCCCTAAACCTTAGATCCTGGAGCTTTGTTTGAGATCCACAGTCAGTTCTCTTCATTTTGATCACTTGTAATTTTCCATAGTGGTTTCTGTTTGGTGCAAAGAAAATGTTCTTTGTTGTGGGGTGAGAAATACATTTATCTGTGGGTATAAGGATAAATATTTAGAATACTGTTAAGAATTATGTGGTCTTCTAAACTGACAATAGTACATCTCTTCTAAGATCCATGACCTTGCCCCTGGGTTCTTGGCTAGGTTTCCGTTACAAGGCATGAATTCCATCCTGCTGATCAGAACTGAAGTCTAATTAGCTGTTGGTTACGAAGATAAGTACCAATATAGAACATGTTAGTCATTGTTGTGGTTCAAAGGCATCACAGCTGGGTGGGATTATTTATTGCTTTCCTTCCTAGGCAGATTGCTTAGTACCTTCTGATTCTATGAAAACTAGATTTTATGCAGGAGAGTTTTAGGAAGATACAGGCAAAAATCCTCCTAGTCCTACATGCATCCACGTATAGGATCTTCAAGTTGATATAAACTAGCCAGCATAGTGGGTGTGTATGCACATGTGTGCATGTGTGCCAAGGTTTACTTGAAGAACATAACTGTTGTCATTTGCCACTCCTCCCTGCCCTGTCTTACTATACATCTCTTCCTTGTGCTCCTCTTTTCTACCTCTATATCACCCAAATCCTGCTATTTCCCTCTCAGCTCCCCTTCATGTTCCATATTTACTTTCCTGAATTCTAGAATTACTCCATATTATATATTCTCATCTGAAGGTTTGAAGCTAGGAGGCACACATGAGAGACAGCATGTAGTGTCTGTCTTCTGGATCTGAGTCACCTGCCTCACTTAACGTAAGACTTCCTAGTTAGTCCATTCTCTTGAAAAAGTCATGCCTACATTTTCTTTATAGCTGAATAAAATTCTACTATGAATATATACCACATTTTCATTACCCAGTCATTTGTTGGTGACTATTTACAGGGTTACCACTCCTAGTTATTGTGTACAGAGCAGCAACAAGGCCAAACAAGTCTCTGTTGAAAAGGATATTGAGTTATTTGAGCATAAGCCAAGGGCAGTGTGTGGCATAGCTGTGTCACATGATAGATTTATTTTTCCGCTTTTTGAGGCTTCTCCATGTTTGTTTGCAGAGTAGCCTCCCTAGTTTGCATTCCTACAGACAGTAAATGAGTGTTCTTCTTTGCCTACATATCTACCAGCGTTTGTTCTAAGCTGTTTTGTTGGTCTCAGCCATTTTGACTGTGGGAAGATGAACTCTCAAAATTGTGTTGTTTTGCTTTTCCATAACTGATAAAGTTTAACACCTTTTGAAATATCCCTTAGCGTTTTGATTTCTCTCTTGAGAACTCTCTGTTCAGAGCCATAGCCATGTCATTTGTTTTCTTGGCTCATTACTTCTTAGATCTTTATATATCATGGATATTAACCCTCTATCAGGTGTGTAGCTGGCAAAGGTTATTTCCTACACTGAGTTTCTTTTTCACTTGATTCTTTGATTAGCTGTATAGAAGCTTTCTAGTTGTATGAAGCCCCACTTTGTCAGTTCTTGGCCTTTTCCTGAACAAATGGAAACTAACTATTCACAAAGCTGTTTTCTATGTCTCTAAATTTTATTCTTCTAGCCTATATATTCTTCTAGGTGTTTTAGTGTTTCAGGTTTTAAATTCAAGCCTTTGACCTATTTAAAGTTAATTTTTATCAAAGCTGATAGATATGGGCCTGTTTCATTCTTTTCTTTTTCTTTTTTTTTCTTTCAGATATTTTCTTTATTTACATGCGAATTTCTCCATTCCCAGTTTCCCCTCCAAAAAACAAAAAA
>NW_022196896.1:36263403-36267025 GCF_008632895.1 Mastomys coucha
AATACCCCACTCTCTGCAATGGACAGGTCATGGAAACAGAAACTAAACAAGGACACAGTGAGACTAACGGAAGGTATGAAACAGATGGATTTAACAGATATCTACAGAACATTTTACCCTAAAACAAAAGGATATACCTTCTTCTCAGCACCTCATGGTACCTTTTCCAAAATTGACCATATAATTGGTCACAAATCAGGCCTCAACAGATACAAGAAGATTGAGATAATTCCTTGTATCCTATCAGATCACCATGGATTAAGGGTGCTCCTCAATAACAACATTCTTTTCTATGTGACCTTTGTCTTTCTGGATCTGGATTGCCTTACTCTGAATTATTTTTTTCCAGCTACATTCATTTATCTGCAAATTCCATATTTCTTAATGACTGAAAATATTTCATTGTGAAAATATATAAAACATTCATTCTCTATTTGTCAACTAAGATATATCTAGGCTATTTCTATTTCCTGGCTCTTTTAAAGTAATTTTAGAGGGAGTGTTCTAATCCAAGGACTCAGGTAAGATCACCATTTTTCTCTCTAGTGACTTTATAAGGCAGGACCAGCTAGGAGGCACAGGCCTCACAAGTGGCAGGGTAGCCAGGACAAGATACTCTCTACCTCAGTCTAAATTGAGGAGGGACAGCAGATCCACAACCCTCTCTGCACCTTTGCCGCAAGTGGAGAGCCTGTCTCCAGGGTATGCTCTGACGCCAGGACTCAGGAGGGATGGCTGATCCACAGCCCTCTGTGCACAGGTTTTACCAGAAGAGAGATGATCTCCCAGAAGTGCTGACACAGGCTTACAAACCCACAGGAGGAAAAAGCTCCAGCCAGAGACAGCAAGAACATCTAACACCAGAGATCAACAGATGGTGAAAGGCAAATGCAAGAATCTTACCAACAGAAACCAAGACTACTTGGCTTCCTCAGAACCTAATACTCCCACCACAGCAAGTCCTGGATATCCCAAAACACCAGAAAGGCAAGATTTGGATCTCTTACCATCATGAGAGGGTGAGAGAGGAATTTAAGAAGGACATGAATAAATCCCTTAAAGAAATACAGGAGAACACACATAAACAGGTACAAGCCCTTAAAAAGGAAACATAAAAATCCCTTAAAGAATTACAGGAAAACACAACCAAACATGTGAAGGAATTGAGCAAAACCATCCAGGACCTAAAAATGGAAGTAGAAACAGTTAAGAAATCACAAAGAGAGACAACTCTGAATATAGAAATCCTAGGAAAGAAGTCAGGAATCATAGATGCAAGCATCACCAACAGAATACAAGAGATAGAAGAGAGAATCTCAAGTGCAGAAGATACCATAGAAAACATTGACACGACAGTCAAAAAAAAAATGCAAAAAGTTCCTAACCCAAAACATCCAGGAAATCCAGGACGCAATGCGAAGACCAAACCTAAGGATAATAGGTATAGTAGAGAGTGAAGGCTTCCAATGTAATGGGCTAGTAAATATCTTTAACAAAATTATAGAAGAAAACTTCCCTAACCTAAAGAAAGAGATGCCCATGAACATACAAGAAGCCTCCAGAACTTCAAATAGACTGGACAAGAAAAGAAATTCCTCCCACCACATAATAGTCAAAACACCAAATGCACAAAACAAAGAAAGAATATTAAAAACAGTGAGGGAAAAATGTCAAATAACATATAAAGGCAGACCTATCAGAATTATACCAGACTTCTTGCCAGAGACTATGAAAGCTAGAAGATCCTGGGCAGATATCATACAGACTCTAAGAGAACAGAAATGTCAGCCCAGGCTACTATACCCAGCAAAACTCTCAATTACCATAGATGGAGAAACCAAGATACTCCATGACAAAACCTAATTTACTCAATATATTTCCACAAATCCAGCCCTTCAAAGAGTAATAAATGCAAAACTCTAATACAAGGAGGGAAACTACATGGTAAAAAAAGCAAGAAAGTAATCTTCTGACAAAACTAAAAGAAGATAGCCACATGAACAGAATTCCAGCTCTAACAACAAAAATAACAGGAAGCAACAATTACTTTTTCTTAATATCTATTAATATCAGTGGACTCAATTCCCCAATAAAAAGACATAGACTATAAGACTGGGTACATAAACAGGACCCAACATTTTGTTGCATGCAGGAAATCCACCTCAGTGACAAAGACAGACACTACCTTAGAATAAAATGCTGGAAAACAATTTTCCAAGCCAATAGTCCCAAGAAAAAAGCTGGAGTAGCCATTTTAATATCTAATAAAATCAACTTTCACCCTAAAGTGATCAAAAAAGATAAGGAGGGACACCTCATACTCATCAAATATGTGGTCTACCAAGATGAGCGCTCAATTCTGAACCTCTATGCTTCAAATACAAGGGCATCTACATTTATAAAAGAAACTTTACTAAACCTCAAAGTACAAGTTGCACCGCACACAAAAATAGTAGGAGATTTCACACCCCACTCTCTGCAATGGACAGAACATGGAAACAAAAATTAAACAAAGACACAGTGAGACTAACAAAAGTTATGAAACATATGGATTTAACAGATATCTATAGAACTTTTTATCCTAAAACAAAAGGATATAACTTCTCAGCACCTCATGGTACCTTCTCCAAAACTGACCATATAATTGGTCACAAAACAAGCCTCAACAGATACAAGAAGATTGAAATAATTCCTTTTATCCTATCAGATCACCATGGACTAAGGCTGTTACACAATAACAACATAAACAACAGAATGCCCATATACACGTGGATGCTTAACAACACTCTACTCAATGATAACTTGGTCAAGTAAGAAATAAATAAATTAAAGACTTTCTAGAATTAAATGAAAATGAAGCCACAACAAACCCAAACTTATGGGACATAATTGAAGCAGTCCTAAGAGGAAACTAATAGCTTTAATTGCCTCTAAAAAGAAACTGGAGAGAGCATACACCAGCAATTTGACAGCATATCTGAAAGCTCTAGAACAAAAAGAAGCAAATTCACCCAAGAGGAGTCAAAGGCAGGAAATAATCAAACTCAGGGCTGAAATCAACAAAATAGAAACAAAAAGAACTATACAAAGAATAAACCAAACCAGGAGCTGGTTCTTTGAGAAAATAAACAAAATAATTAAACCTGTAGCCAGACTAACCAGAGGGCACAGAGACAGTATCCTAATTAACAAGATCAGAAATGAAAAGGTAGACATAACAACAAACACTGAGGAAATCCAAAAAATCCTGAGATCCTACTACAAAAGCCTATACTCGACAATACTGGTAAACCTGTTTGAAATGGACAATTTTCTAGACAGATACCAGGTACCAAAGTTAAATCAAGATCAGATAAATAATCTAAACAGTCCCATGTCCACTAATAAAATAGAAAGAGTCATTAATAGTTTCCCAACCAAATAATGCCCAGGACCAGATGGGTTAGTGCAAAGTTTTATCAAACCTTCAAAGAAGACCTAATACCAATATGCCTCAAACTATTCCACAAAATAGAAACAGAAGGTTTCTATTTATCCAATTTATTCTATGAAGATATAATTACTCTGATACCTAAACCACACAAAGACCTAACAAAGAAAGAAAACTTCAGACCAATTTCCC
>NW_022196896.1:36267129-36277980 GCF_008632895.1 Mastomys coucha
ACTGAATCCAAGAACACATCAAAATGATCATCCACCATGATCAAGTAGGCTTCATCCCAGGGATGCAGTGATGGTTTAATATACGAAAATCCATAAACATAATTCACTAAATATACAAACTCAAAGAAAAAAACCCATATGGTCATCTCATTAGGTGCTGTGAAAGCATTTGAGAAATCCAACATCCCTTCATGATAAAAGTCTTGGAAAGATCAGGAATTCAAGGCCCATACTTAAACATTGTAAAACAATAAACATCAAACCAGTAGCCAACATCAACCTAAATGGAAAGAAACTTGAAGCAATCCCACTAAAATCAGGGACGAGACAAGGCTGCCCACTCTTTCACTACCTATTTAATATTGTACTTAAAGTCCTAGCCAGAGCAATTAGACAACAAAAGGAGATCAAAGGGGTACGAATTGGAAAGGAAGAAGTCAAATTACCCCTATTTGGTGATGATATGATAGCATACTTAAGCGACCCCATAAATTCCACCAGAGAGCCCCTAAACCTGAGAAACAACTTCAGCAAAGTGGCTGGATATAAAATTAACTCAAGCAAATCAGAGGCCTTCCTATACACAAAGGATAAACAGGCTGAAAAAGAAATTAGGGAAACAACACCCTTCACAATAGTCACAAATAACATAAAATACCTTGGTGTGACTCTAACTAAGCAAGTAAAAGATCTGTTGACAAGAACTTCAAGTCTCTGAAGAAGGAAACTGAAGAAGATCTCTGAAGATGGAAAGATTTCCCATGCTTGTGGATTGGCAGGATTAATATAGTAAAAATGCCCATCTTACTGAAGGCAATCTACAGATTCAGTACAATCCCCATTAAAATTCCAACTCATTTCTTCACAGACTTAGAAAGAGCAATTTGCAAATTCATCTGGAATAACAAAAAGCCCAGAATAGCCAAAATTATTCTCAAAAATAAAGGAGCCTCTGGTGGAATCACCATCCCAGACCTTAAGCTGTACTACAGAGCAATTGTGATTAAAACTGTCTGGTATTGGTACAGTGACAGGCAGGTAGATCAATGGAATAAAAAAAAAATTGAAGTCCCAGAAATAAACCCACAAATCTATGGTCACTTGATCTTTGACAAAGTAGCTAAAACCATCCAGTGGAAAAAAGACAGCATTTTCAACAAATGGTGCTGGCTCAACTGGTGGTTAGCCTGTAAAAGAATGCAAATCGATCCATTCCTATCTCCTTGTACAAAGCTCAAGTCCAAGTGGATCAAGCACCTCCACATCAAACTAGATACACTGAAACTAATAGAAAAGAAAGTGGGGAAGAGCCTCGAGCCCATAGGCACAGGGGAAAATTTCCTGAACAGAACACCAATAGCTTATGCTCTAAGATCAAGAATTGACAAATGGGACCTCATAAAATTGCAAAGTTTCTGTAAGACAAAAGACACTGTCAATAGGACAAAATGGCCACCAACAAATTTGAAAAAGATCTTTACCAATCCTATATTTGATAGAGGGCTAATATCCAATATATACAAAGAACACAAGAAGCTAGATTCCAGAGAACCAAATAACTCTAATAAAGATGGGGTACAGAACTAAACAAAGAATTCTCAACTGACAAATACCGAATGGCTGAGAAGCACCTAAAGAAATGTTCAACATCCTTAGTTGTCAGGGAAATGCAAATCAAAACAACCTTAGATTCTACCTCAGACCAGTCAGAATGGCTAGGATAAAAAGCTCAGGTGACAGCAGATGCTGGAGAGGTTGTGGAGAAAGAGGAACACTCCTTCACTGCTGGTGCGATTGCAAGCTGATACAACCACTCTGGAAATCAGTTTGGCAGTTCTTCTGGAAATTGGACATAGTACTATCAGAGAACTCAGCTATACCACTCCTGGGAGATATCCCTCAACAGAGGAATGGATACAGAACATGTGGTATATTTACACAATAGAGTACCACTCAGCTATTAAAAACAATGAACTTAGCCGGGCGTGATGCTGCACGCCTTTAATCCCAGCACTTAGGAGGCAGAGGCAGGTGGATTTCTGAGTTTGAGGCCAGCCTGGTCTACAGAGTGAGCTCCAGGACAGCCAGGGCTATACAGAGAAACCCTGTCTCGAAAAACCAAAAAAAAAAAAAAAAAAAAAAAAAAAAAAAAAAAAAAAACCAAAAAACAAAAACCAAAAAAAAAACCAAAACAAAAACAAAAACAAAACAACAACAACAACAAAAAAAACAATGAGCTTATGAAATTCTTAGGGAAATGGATGGATATGGATAATATCATCCTGAGTAAGGTAACCCAATCCCAAAATTACACATATGGTATGTACTCTCTGATAAGTGGATATTAGCCCAGAAGATCGGAATACACAAAATACAATCCACAAACCACAAGAAACTCAAGACGAAGGAATTCCAAAATGTGGATACTTCATTCCTTGGTAAAGGGGGGACAAAGTACCCATGGAAGGAGTTGCAGAGACAAACTGTGGTGCAGAGACTGAAGGAAGGACAATTCCGAGTCTCCTCCACCTGGGAATCCTTCCCATATTCAGTCATCAAATCCAGACAGTATTGTGGATGCCAGAAAGTCCTGCCTGAAAGGAGCCTGATAATAGCTGTCTCCTGAGAGGCTTGGAAAATGCTCGACTAATATAGAAGTAGAGGCTCACAGCCATCCGTCGGACTGAGTACAGGTTTCCCAATGAAGGAGCTAGAGAAATGACCAAAGGAGCTGAAGGGTTTGCAGCCCCTTAGCACGAACAATATGAACTAACTAGTACCCTCAGAGCTCCAGGGACTAAATCTCTAACCAAAGATTACACTTGGTGGGACTCATGGCTCCAGCAACATATGTATAGCAGAGGATGGCCAAGTAGGTCATCAATGGGAGGAGAAGACCTTGGCCCTGTGAAAGTTCTATGCCCCAGTGTAGGGAAATGCCAGTGCTAGTAAGCAGGAAAGGGTGGGGTGGTCACCAGGGGGAGGGGGAGGGAGCAGAGTTTTTTGTTTGTTTGTTTTTGTTTTTGTTTTTTGATTTTTCTTTTTTTTCTTTCTTTTCTTTTTTTTCTTTTTTTTCTTTTTGGAGGGGAACCTGGGAAAGGAGATATCATATGACATGTAAATAAAGAAAATATCTAATAATAAATATAGTAATTTTAATTTACATTTCCCAGATAACTAAGGATGTTGAATTTTTCCTTTAATCTTTCTCAGTCATTAGTATTTCATTGTTTGTGAACTCTCTGTTTAGTTTAATGCTCTGCTTAGGGTTGGATTGGTTTCTTGATGTTTAGCGGTTTTTTTTTTTCCTTTTTTTATATATTGATGGATACTTGATGAATATTTCCCCTTCTTTAACATATCTCTTCTTTTACATGATGGTTTCCTTTGACATAGAGAGGATTTTAGTTGCATGAGGTCCCATTTATTAATTGTTGGTCTTAATCCCTACACCATTGAGTTCTTATTCAGAAAGTCCTTTTCTATGCTGATGAGCTCAAATGTGTTTCCTACTTTCTCCTTGATCAGTTTCTGTGTATCAGATCTTGTTATTGGTACATTATTGGTACATTCAGATCAGTTTTGCAGAGTGAGATATGACTACAGTTTCATTTTTCTATATTAGCTATTCAGTTTGGTCAGTATCATTTGTGCCATGTTTTCTTGAATGTGTGCTACTGGCTTCTTTGTCAAATTAGGTGATTATAGGAGAGCCACTTGTGCATCAGTCCTCAATTCTATTCCACTGGTCAATATAGCTGTTTTTACTACAGTATCATGCTGCTTTATTTATTATTATAGGTGTATAGCATAACCTCAAATCTGTGGTATTGATATGAGAATTCTGCACTTTTAATGTATATGTATTTACATTTATAGGTGTACTGGTTTCTTGAAAATTGATTATGATTTTTAGGATGATGTCAAGAGCAGTTATAGGAATTGAAACTTGAGCCTCACACATGTTCTGACACTGAGCTACACCACCACCCATGAAAAATCTGTTTTCTACATGAATTTTCAAATTATGTTAATTTTCAAAGAACCACCACCATGCCTCATTGTGGGCATGTAAGCAGGTCAGGTTAAACATACACAGCTAAGAATTAAAGCTAACAGGATAAACGCAATCTCCCTCTCACTTTTTAAGATTATTGGAAGGGGTTTATTTTTTTGAAGGAACAAAAATAATTTATTACTGAAACATGTAACTTGTGTTTCTAATTCTGATAAAACTCATTAAATATTCATTAATAAATTTTACTTGAGTTTGGGTTTCTGGAAACCTACTTCATAGGCAATAGAAAAATTATTTTATGTATAAATAACTATTATACATATGTTCACATTCTTGTACTTCACACACATGTACACACATATACAAACATATATATCTGTACATTTTAAACTAATTATTTTTATGCATTTTCTTCTAACAATATTCCAGACAGCCCTAAATATAGATTGTTATATTTCAAGAATGAATGGATAAAACTGGGTTGTGCTTAGAGTTTATATTTGGTATATTTCTGTCCCATTTGTTGTCAGTGACTTTCTAAATAGTTGGCATATCCCTTTTCAGCCTTAAGAAAGGAGGCCAAATTATCAGGTTTAATATAAGAGCTACTTCTATAAAAATCTTGAGGGTAGAGAAAATATGCAGATATGTCATGATGTTAAAGAGAATCACTTAAGACAGAAGTAGCAGAGTGGTATAGAACTAACTGTTCAACTCATAAGAAGCATTTGAAGTAAAATTTATGAGGAATATAATATTCACAAATAGGATCATAATGAATTTCCTTTTTAGTCCATGCACTGTATGCATGGGCAGCATCCTCTGGGCTTAATTAGTGTGCTTGATGAGTATGTTTATTTTCTGATGTCCATGCTGATTGCTCATTGTCCACACACTGAAGCTGGAAACAAGATAAATCTGTAAAGTGGTACCTAGTCACCTATCTGAAGATTCCAAGTGCAAACAGACCAACGTACGTAAAATTAAGTTAGTTTTGATAGAGTCCAAGTCATCTGAGCAGCGTGTGTCACATGATAAAGGGTGATCTTTGTCCTAAGAATAAAGGGCTTTGGTCACAGATTCTTAATCCCTTTAATCTTAAAAATACAAATGCAAATGAGTAGTTGACCTGTGATACTTATACATAAGAAATTATGAAATAGTTTAATTAAGTCATTCTATTGTGATCTAGAAATACATCTCATTATACTATATAGCTTTTGGGGAATGCCAGATGGAAAAATAATTTTCATTAAAATTCTATGAACTTTACAAGTTTTATGAACTTTCTTTTTTCTTTTTTTTAATTATGTTTTAATTTAAACAATTTTAGTATATTGTGATCATATTCTAACCTTCACCCAAGTCCTTCTAGTTCATCTCTACTCCCCATCCATGCAACTTTAAGTTCTTTGTCAGAAATCAAAGAAAAACCCAATACAACAGTACAATTCCCCAAAATCAACCAAGCAAAATAAAACAACACCCAAAAAGAAAAAAAAAATTAAACTAGCCAAATAGCGAAAATGTGCGCATGTACATGCACATGCGTACACACACCAACAAAACTGTGAGTTCATTGCATGGTTTTCAGCTACTCCTGAACATGAGACCTGCCCTGGAGTGGTTATTATACCCACTAGAGAAAATTGGTTTTCCCATGCCTACCAGTTGTTAACTTTTACATAAGGGCTAGTTTTTTATTCATCTATATTTAAAAAATATGACAGTAAAATAAATAAGATAAAACAAAAACTATCCCATTCGAGTGGGACAAGACAAACCAACAGAAGAAAACATTCCCAAAAGAAGGCACAAGAATCTCCTTTATTCATTCATCTCTTAGTAGGCATTTAGGTTGTTTCTATATTTTGTCTATTAGGAATATGCTGCATTTTACAAAACTCAGTTCTGGTAGGTATGTGCGGATTAGCCCCAAGGTGCCATGAGACCAAAACAAAAACAAAAAACAAAACAAAAATAGAGGCAAACAGATCTAGACAGACTAATTCATTGAATGATATTTTTCATGAAAGCATAAGCCAAGATGGAAATACAGTTTTGGAAAGAATGATCCTTGGAATTGGGGTCTACAAGAATGGTGCATTTAGAGAAGTCAAAAGTGATTTTATCTTGCCTGGAATATATCCAGATCATCCTAGTCTAGCTTTAAAGAGTTAGTCATATTCCTGGAGCTAGGGTCTGGTGCAGAATTCCCCACACCACTCTAAAGTCTTGTCTATGTATAGTTTGCTTGGATGCTATTCAGGAAGACCAGGTGGGGTTACACTGGAGCAACTGTGGTATTCATATATCAAGACAGCTACAGTTTTGTTGAGCTGTATCCAATTATGGTGCAGTAAATGTCAGAGTGTTTGTAGAGATTGCTATTTCAATTCTTTTGTATAAGTAATCAGATGTGACATTGTTAGATTATATAGAATAGTCTATATTAGTACTCTACCAATATTGTATAATACACCCCTCTTAGTCTTTATCAATACTTGTTCTTATTCTGTGTAATAATAGTCATGGTAACTTTGGGACAGTACCTCATCATTTCAGTTATGTGTCTCTACTTATTAGTGATGTAGACATTAAGTTGTGAGGAAGACATATTAAACTCATGTTAATCCTGTCATGTTTGGAGATTATTGCATTGTCAGAGATAACTTTGCAAACACAGGGTTGTTTCTTTTCTGTGCAGAAACTTTTGGTTTGATGTAATTCAGATTTTTTTAATTTTTGTGTTCTATCATATGGCCAGAAAGTTATGATTGATGCCAAGGAGCTTCTTGCCCATGCTTTAATCTATGAATTACAGAGATTCTGGTTTTACATTTTAATTTTTTAAATTGATTTAAATTGATTTGGGCATATGTTGTAGGTTAAAAATCCCCTAGATAATTCTTAGATACTAAAGTAATATGTTCAAAAGTTCGTTAAATGCCTTTTCAGCCTTAATTTGCAAATACTTTAGGAAATTACATTGTTTCATCTCCATTAGATAGTTGAATCGACACATCTATGTTTAACATTTAAGAATGAGTAAACCAAAGTCAGTCATATGCAGCACTCTTAAGAAAGTATCTGACTTTTTATTCCTGTGTTCTACAAAACTGTGTCACATATATACTTGCTAAGAACCACAATGTCAAAGACAATGCCTGTTTTTAGGGAGAGATGACTTAGTGGAAAATATGTTAGGTGGGAAGACAAAAGAGAGAGCAGCTTAAATGTCATCTGGAGGTACTAATAATGTCCCAGTAGGAAGTAGAGATCTCCAAGTGATCAATTTTGTTATAAAATACAATGTTCACTCATTTCGATTTTACAATGTCTATTTTCTGCAGAACTTTAGTCATTATGGCTCTGTGAGCTTTGCAGGAGAGAGTAGGGGAAGTAGTATCAAATGGTGGTGCTGAGTGTTGGATGGTGAAGCCTCAGTGAGAACTGAGAAGTATTCTGTTGGGTTGCTGGTTGACCACCAGAAGGATAGAATGAAACGAGCCTGTCCTGCAATGATGTACCTAAGTAGAAAGCATACTAGGAGATACAAATCATTTAGGGTTAGGGTTAGGGCTAACTGCATACTCAGATGCTGTGGTGCTTCTGAGGATCTTTTCTGATATAAAAAGGCAATCAGGGCATTGTTGAGCTGTCTTCACATACTTGGCTCATTTAGTACTATAGTTGGATCAGCTTTTATATAGCTATGAAACTGAGTCACCACTGCCACAATTGTTGACCATGGTCATCTCCTCAAAGAAAAGTTAGTTTTCCTTTAGATGTCAACCCTCAGCTCAAATAACCATTCTCTTTCTTTTTATTCTCTTGGGGTATGTATGAATTTTTTTAACTATATATATACACAGGGTATACAACTTAACTATGTGGTATGTGGACATATGCATATATGTCACATCGTTAACTTTGCCTTTTTAATGCTGTATGTGTGTTCTTGTGTTTGAAGAAGATATGTACTGCTGGTCATGGCAAACATAAAGATTAGTAGAAAATGTTCAAGACTTGGTTGTTTTTTTTTTCTTTTTTCTTTTCCTTTTGGGTTTTCAAGACAGGGTTTCTCTGTGTAGCCCTGGCAGTCCTGGAATTCATTCTTTACATCAGGCTGGCCTTGAACTAAAAAATCCACCTGCCTCTGCCTTCCAAGTGCTGGGATTAAAGGTGTGCGCCACCACTACCCAGCAGGAGTTGGTTCTTGCCTTCCACATTGTTGAAATAGAGTATCTTGATATTCCTGCTCCTGAGCATGCGCTTCAGTCTAGTTAGCCCAGAGCTGCTGATTCTTCTGTCTCTGCCTCTCTTCTCATGGTAGGTGTGCTGGGCCTTTTATTTCACATGGGTTCTAGGAATCAAAGTTAGGTTGTCTAGCTTGCAGGAAAAGTACTTTCCCCTTTCCAATCCCACATTGTTAACTGTTTTTAAATATTCAGTTTTGTAGAATGAAAAGATTTTGGAGATCAGAAATAACATTGTAGCATAAGGTAGAAATATTTACTACTGATTTAGAATTTTGTTAAAGATCTTAAGTGTTCTATATTCCATCACACATACAGATTTTTATATAAGAATTATTACCACAGTGTCATTCATCATGAAGAACCATGAGAAATCCCTGTGTACAACTGAGTACTATGGATTGTTCTTTGAAACAAATGTGATGAACCTAAATTTACTGATTCCACTCAGCAAAACATTTAGAAAGTGTTTAACTGATTCTAAAGATATTCATGCTATGATGTTAAGTAAAATTGTTAATTTATACATGTGTCCTAACTTACACAAAACTACATATGCTATGTGTTCATTATAGCATAAAAATACAACACAAACATTTTCTCATATAGGAAAGATTCTGGAAGAAAAGAAAACAAATTGCTGATCTTTACATTTTTTTGTTTTCCAAATTTCCTATAGACATGCATTACATGTGTGGAGAAGGAAAGCAGACATTACAAAATAAATCTGTTAAAATTGGTAAAGTGTGGGTTTTTTTTAATAGCAATTCAGATTTCAGGAGCTTTCTGTGATGGTTAATATTCACTCTCAGTTGACAGGATCTAGATTCACCTAGGAGACAGATCTCTGAGTATGTCTACAAAGGTGTTTCTAGATTGAATTAACTGAAAATGGTAAACTTACCCCAATTGTGAGTCCAGCATTCCATGGGCTAGGGTCCTGAACTCAAGAACAAGAAAAGAACAAGCTAAAGGCCAATGTTTGCCTCTGTTTGCTTCTTGATGGGGTGCTGTTGGATAGGCTGCCTGGTTCTCCCACTGTTGCACCTTCCTGTCATGGAGGACTATGCCCTTCAACTACAAACCAACATAAACCCTTTTTTCTTAACCTTGTTTTTGCCAAGCACTTGTCACAATAAAGAAGAAAATGACTAATATTCTTATCTTCTCTGAGTTGTCATCTCTTGAACATGTGACAGAATGTTCCTGAATTACTGGCATAAAAATGCAGTCAGTTCTGAGACAGAACTTGGCCCAAGTTGGATCTGTATCTTTCCTTTTCTATAATGACAAATGGATTCCAAGGACCTTTACAATGCCCCTTTTCTGATGACATGATTCCCACCCCTCATGATATTGGCAGTGCAAGGGAAAGGTTTAATCTCCACCAGATACACACAGTATCCACACTCAGATTTCAAATGAATCAGTTACCCAAAACAGAACATTCAGGCAGGTCCATAGTACACTCTGAGGTGCCCAATGATCAGTCCATTGTGTCGACTCTAGCTGCATCAACTCACCTTTCTCTGTATCAAATTCATATCTATCCCAGCTTCCTAGTGTCCGAAAGACAATGGTGTTTTCTTAGGACTGTCCCTTAAAATTGCAGCAATATGGTTGCTAAACACCTAAGAAATGACTGTACCACTTGACATGCCTACATTGATGAAGTAAGTTCATCAAGGCCTCATCCCAAAAAGAAGAGTTATAGGTAATCAGTGGCTACACAAGAGGAAGAATCAGTTTTTTCTGAGACAAATATCCATAGATATTCCATAGAAGAGATATAATCCCATATCTAATCCTAGGTGGTCTCCTTAAACACATGTACATATTGATGTAACACTAAGTAGACTCAATAGGTTGCATGTGTATGTGTGCCTATATTTCACAGTAACAAAGAAGAGGTCATGAATTTGAGAGGGAGTGAAGGGGACACAGGAAGAATTAGAGTGGGAGAAGGGGATCAAAAGTATGTAAATACAATACTCATGTATGGGGATGTTTAAAATAAATAATATAAAAAGATGTACAGATACATGCACACTAGACTAAGACGTTCTTGAGACTTCTCATGATCTCATGGTATTTC
Organism: Mastomys coucha; assembly: GCF_008632895.1. Lineage (NCBI taxonomy): Eukaryota > Metazoa > Chordata > Mammalia > Rodentia > Muridae > Mastomys > Mastomys coucha. Next base: position 36,277,502 of record NW_022196896.1, read on the forward strand.
TCATCATGGAACTAGGTATTCTAGGTTAGTGGTGTGCACATGCACACTAGACTAAGGTGTTCTTGAGACTTCTCATGATCTCATGGTATTTCTCATCATGGAACTAGGTACTCTAGGTTAGTGGTGTGCACATGCACACTAGACTAAGATGTTCTTGAGACTTCTCATGATCTCATGGTCTTTCTCATCATGGAACTAGGTACTCTAGGTTAGTGGTGTGCTGTCATCCCCAAAAGGAAACTCGCAGATTAGTATGATGATCGATAGTGTCACCGATTTTATATTTAATGGTGAACCGTAACCATTGCATTTATTCTTTTTTCCTTATTATTTTTTACCTTTGAACCTCATTCTGATCTCAGACAAATATCTCTGTATAAATTAGTTGTTGAGATGAAAGGGAGATCAGAGATAGCACTAGGGGAAACCTTCAAGGGTGGAGGTCCAACATCAGTACAAGGTCTGGAGGCCACCCATAT
>NW_022196896.1:36277990-36286923 GCF_008632895.1 Mastomys coucha
CAGCCACATGTTACTTTTAGATACCCACGGGAGGAGTGCAGACATGAATACCTACCCTGATTAACATTTGTATGATAAACAACATACTCAACACTGATTTCAGATCACACTGTACAGTAAGTATTCTACAGTTTTCTGTTAGTTACTAATAGGTGTATTTTCCCACATTTTTAAAGGCTCTTGGGAACATGGAACATCTCTAATATCTGGTGAAATATATATCAAAGACTATCTACCAATGAGATGGGATTTCTATTCTCTATTTTTTCCATTTATATTTGAGATACTCAAGAGTCAGTGGCGGTGTTCCTCAGTGTCACTTCCACTTTATTCCTTTTACATCTTTCAAGTATTTCAGGTTATTGGACATTGATTCCCTATTAATCACATTTTGCTATTTTCTTCACTGATCTAATATATTCTTGAATGATTCAGGCCCATGACTATGATCTTTTCTCTCATGTATTCTTAATAATGCCCTTGGACATATGTTCCCCCTTTGCACATCGATTTTCTCATCCTCTCAGCCACCTTACTCCTAGTAGTCCTCTTCTCTCATGCTGCTCAGAGATCATCCTAATTGCTATCCCTGTGACCTTATTATCATCAGAATCTGTACTCCCTGAAAACTGTTCTTCAGTGGTCACTTTTGATAACAATCACGAGCTCAGTGGTTCTCATCTGCCTTCTAGTTCTGTGCCCCTCACCAGTACTTGATAAGAAGGACCATATGCTCCCGTGTATCTCTTTCCTCTTGGCTTCTGTGGAATTATCTGCTCTTAGAGTTTCTTTTTGTGTTTGATCCCAAATACAAGCCAGATCTGTGGTATAATCACATTGGGTTTCTGCACTTCCTCAGCTGTGTTTGTCCTGTTTACTTTCACTTGGTCTTGATATATTTAAGTATGTATACATTACTGTGGCATTCCCTTTATGCTTTTTAAACTACACTCTCCATTAAAGCTTAAGTATCCCATATGTGCATTAAACATGGTGTAAGGATGGCTGTTTATTTCCCCATCCCCACCAAGGCTTGTTCCTTTCAATTTCCCTTTGCTCCTTCCTTCTTGCAGTTGCTCATGTCCCAGAAAAGAAATAATTCTCTTCTCACCTCTAACAAATTCCATGCATTCTGTTTCTTGAATCTGGCCATGTTTCCTCATTCCCATGGCAACTGTCCTAGAACATAAGCTACCTTATGGATCCTTTCATTGGCTCAATAGTGTTTAATTGGATGTGTTTTCTTTTTGTATCCCTTCAGTTTGTTTTTCATACACTAGCTCTTGAGTCATCCAATAGGACATGCTAGATTGCACCCCTCTATCGGGAACCGCCTAGTACCTTCCCCTTGTACTCACAGTAACTCTGAATAGAGGTCTTTGCTGGTTTTTGACTTTATCTTCTAACCTTTCCCCTTTTATGTAACCCTGCCTAGTCCCTTTTCAGTTTCTTTCAAGCTACCTTGTTGAATTCTCCACTGAAAGAACATAGAGGAGGAATGAGGATAAAGTACAAGTTAACAGTAGTGTTTGACAACCTCCCGAGACAAGACTGCTCCTCCACTTTCCCTCTCACCTCTGGGCTTCTGACTCTAGATTTACTTTAGCTCTCACAGGACATTTTTGTTTCAAAAACAAGACAAAAACCTACTCATTAAATTTCTCAGTGTTCATAACCCAAAATTGGTAGTCACTTGTGCTCAGGCTCCTTTTTCAGTCATTAATCAATAACAGATACCTATGTATGCACTCCATATGTATATAAACATATATGTGATCTTTATTTATATATTTAAATTATGTAAGTTTTCTATGTCTCCACCATGAAGGTGTTACTAAATCCAAGTAATAAACATATCTCTCACATTGAAATTTCCCTCTATATCTTCTTTGTAATCCTTTTCAGTTGCCACCATACTTGGCAACTGCAGATTGTTTTCTTTTTTAAAATCTCTATTGAAACAATTTTTCAGAAAAAACATTCTTACCAGCTCCCTCAACTCCTCCCATGCTATTCCCACCTTTCCCATCCATGCAACTGCATGCTCTTTCTTTTTTTCACTCTTTAGAAAACACACAAGCAAACAAAAATCCAAACCAATTACAAATGAAACACAAGAAACACATACACACCCAACCTATAAAAACTCTAAATAATAATATACAAGCAAAAGTCTAACAGTATAAAAATGATGAAATAAAGTAATATGAGATGAAAAGTCTATAAAAATACCATTGCGTTCATTTTGTGTTGGCCATCTACTGCTGGGCATAGGGCCTGTCCTTAAGTGTGGTTAATGTTCTCATTGAGACGCCATTGGAGAAAACTGTTTCCTATGCAAATACATGTAAATTGACAATAGCTTTTTGGCTAGGGATGGAACTCCCTGTCCACTTCCACTCCCAGCCCTGGGCTTTTGCCTGCCCTGGACTTCAGCAGGCCCTGTCCATGCTGCCAGAGTTTCTGTGAGTGCATGTGTGTATCAGTCCTGTTGTGTCTAAAGGCATTTTCCTTGGCCTCATCCATCTCCTCTGGCTCTTAGAATCTTACCTTCTCTTCTGAAGCTCGAACCATGAGGGGAGAGTGTTTTGATGAAGACATTCCATTTAGGACTTAATTTCTAAAATCTCTCACTCTCTGCACATTGTCTAGTTGTGTTTTTTGTGTGTTAGTTTCCCCACACCTGCTGTTCCAGCTACTTAGAAGACTGAGGCAGGAAGATGACTTGAATCCAGAAGTTCTGGGTTATACTGCACTATATCTAGTGGGTGTCCATAGTATGTTCAGCATCTAAATACTGCCTCCCAGGAGTGGGGATCAGGTTAGAAGACAAGATCTTTCTCCTTTAGTTTTTGTGCTTATTTCAACATTTTTTTGTCTTGTTTTTAATGTTCTTCATTCTTTCCTCCATTCTTCACTTTTTATATATTATAGAAAAGAGAATGTCAACAGCTTCAAAATTATATCTCAAACCTTACTAAGATATTTAAGCATGGTTTCTCTGAGATCAAGTCCAAAATTCTAGAAAAAAATGTACTAACTGGTCAGTAGAAGTCATTTCTGTGTAAAGTGCTATCACTTTGAATGATTTCCACAGTAAACCCATCCATATAAAGGCATTTCTATGTGACAAAAAGAAATTTGCTCGAAAGAATGCCTGTCATTGTAGGCAGATAAGACTGACCATATTTTAATATCTGTACCTGCTTTAGGTTTGTGCCTGTCTCTGGCATTGCTTTAACTCTAGTTGAAGTTTGAAGTGATAACTAAGACCTGTGTACTAGAGCAACCCTTACCAGATTACTAGGCCTTACTAGGCCTCTAAAGTCTACATATTTTAGACCTTTGACAAGTTATATTCATTCTGCTCTTCCTTTTGAAGTCCATTTCAGTACAAAGTATGTAAAAGTGGGCTGGATAGAAGCCCACTGTTTATTGTTGCTTTTGTAGAGAACATGGGTTTACTTTCCAGCACACATATCTTATAATGGCTCACAATCATATGTAACTCAAGTTCCAGAGGATCAGATATCTCTTTTGGCTTCTGTGGGCACCAAACATGCATATGGTACACATACATACATGTAGGCAAAACACTCATACACAAAAATAAAAATCTAAAAGGAAAATTATGTGAAAAGGGTAGAGGAAATTTGGCTCCATCTAATTTGCCTTACAGCCTACTGTTTCTTTAATGATCTTGAGATTTGTTACTGGATTTGTTTTCACTCATCTCTACTTTGTACTTTATATTTGTTTGCCTCAATTACAGAATCCAAAAAAAAAGGTACAATGCATGGTGTAAGTTTATGTAGTATTTACTTCTAAAATTGGATCCCCATTTTTGACTCAGTACATTAGTTAGAAGACCAATCTCTTAAAATAAACATTTGCTTATCTAAGGTAAGCATCAGTTTCTTTTTTGTACTGGTAAGACTATAACATATATGTCCTAACTTTTTTGATATGTAACTTAAGAGAAAGCAAGTAGGCATTATATGAATATTTGATATTATTAGTATAAATAAGATTGATCCAGAAAAAGATTGTACTTTATATTTTTTTGACATTATAGTAACACCACCATAGCCTCATACTCTTACATTTTGACATCTCAGCATCATACTTTATAAGTGAAGCATAAAGTTGACTAGATTCGCATGTGTATATGTAAATATGTCTCTAAATATTTAGGACTATCAGGTTGAAGACATGTATGCTCTTATAAATTAGATAATTATAAACAGCTAAAAGGTTAACAGAAGTTTTAAGTGTACAGAATGCTGACAGTATCAAATGCTAGGGAAGGTGTCAAACACCAGGTTCCTGTAGGACAGTCACCTCAGGACACAGTTTGGCAGTTTCTTATGAAATTAAGTATAGTTTTTACCCTATGATATGGCCATCACACTACTTCGAGTTTACTTAAAAACACTAAAATATGTGCACTGCCCCCACAAACACACACAGGCTTTTGTTTGTTTGTTTGATTTGTTTGTTTTGGTAACAGTTCTATTCATAATTGGTAAAACTTAGAAGAAACCAAGATGTCGATGGATAAGCAGCAAACTGACACTGACGTGGAAGAAGTAGGTACATATTAATACGTGGAAGAGGCCAGTTTAAAAAGGCTAACATACTTTGTGATTCCAACTACATGACACTGAGAAGGGCAAAACTCAGAGACAATGAAAAGATTAGTGTTTGTCAGGGTTTACAAGGTGGTAAGGGAAGATTAGATGGGACACAGGATGTTTTAGGGCTGTGAAACTACAGTTTGACACTAGTGAGGTGTATGCATGCCTCATATATTTGCCAAGATTATGGAATGTTCAATATAATGGTATACACAAATGTAAACTGTGCGACCAGGTGATAGCGTGTGTTCATGAAGGCTCAGTAGTGACAGAGTGGGTGCTATGCTGGTGGCAACATTTGGATATGAGTGAAATTGGGCATAGTAGGGCAGGAGGTATGTGACAAATCTCCACACCTTCCTCCAAGTATGATTTCAAAACTTCCAAAAACTTAAGTCTCATATAAAATTTTAAATTGACTTTTCATTGGCAGCTGAGGATGTGTTACCATCTCATCTCATCCTCTTACTTTCCAACTTTTAATTATTGTTCTGATAGGACTAAATGCAGAGATTTCTTTCTCCTGTGGTGAGGACAGCAAATTGGGTGCTGATAATCCCCACCAGTTAGCATTCGGAGAGTGCTGTCGCTGTCTTTAATATCTTGACTTGTTTTCAATGTTGAGGGAAGCCGATATTCTTACTCTAAACTACTTGAACGTAAATTGAATTAGAAAACTTCATTGCCTCAAGGAATTTAATATTTTGAAGTGAACTCTGGGAAATTCCCTTATAAAGTCATGTATCTTTTTTTTTTACCAGATATTAGATTTCATACAGAGGGAAAAATATTACCATTAAGTTTGCTTTTTGGAGCTTAGCAATAGAATTATTTCTTTTGATTGGCATCTGAGGGCATCCCATTGTACAGTTCTCTTAAATTCATGTCTGGCAAAGAAAGTCATGGCTTGCCTCAGTGTGGGGCAGCTGAGAGCCTCAATGCTCAGTTGGCCATAGGACCATGAAGGGAAACAGTTGCTACTAAAATATACACGTTGTAAACCATTGTTTGGTGGGTAGTATTTTTTAGCAAAGTTCTATTTCAGTGGTTTTGTGGATTTATTGGATTGTAACTCTACTGTAAGTTTAGCAACATTTGTATTTGGCATGCCTTTTCTGTACAACATGAAATTCTTTTAGCCTCTTGGTTATCCACCCAAGAGAGCAGTTCCCTTTTTGTGTGGAGAACAACCTTTTTTGCACATTTTTTTTGCCACAGTTGTATTGCGCTTTCCTTTTACCAGACTCCCTGCCTGGGTCAGTGTGGCATATGGAAACCAGTACCGTCTTTAAACTGCTAGTTGTGACAATTTAAAACAGACAACAGACAACCCATGCTGAACGGTGTGCAGATCGAAGATGAGCATTGAATTATGGGACACAGTCACATCCAAGACACCCTCAGTCCTACCATTTCTTATCCTTGCCTCATTTCCTGGGAGTTGTTCCAATATAGCCTCTGGTCATGTTCTCTGTTCAGCAAAGTGTAAGAAAACGTTGTGTGACCTCTGGAATCGCTGCCTGCTTTACAGTGTTCGAGTAGTTTATTTAGACGTTTTTTTCTTTTTCTCACCTCTTTAAAAGTCAGAGGCAGCATCAAGCATGCGGAGCACTGTTTTGTCATCAGTTTCCATCCCTGGACAGTCAGTGTTGGCCAACAGGCTTGCATGCTTTGCTCAGGCTGCCTTGACGCTGCCCTATCTCATCCATCCTGCCTTCAATGTTGTTCCAAATGCTAACAATTCAGCTGCGGAGATACTTATTGAAAACGCATTAATGAAACTAGTACAAATTGTAGAAGTCTGTCTAAGAGACTCTGTGGCCTGTCAAATTATGGCTAGAAGGCAACCTCAACTCAAATTACCTAGGAAATACATAGAAAATGTGGTAATTTTTCTAAATGATAGCATAGCAGGCCTTTGTTGTCTCTGAAGAAAGCTAGCTTATTCTCTCTCTCTCTCTCTCTCTCTCTCTCTCTCTCTCTCTCTCTGTGTGTGTGTGCGTGTATGTGTGTGTGTGTGCATGTATGTGTTAGAAGAAGGTAATATATAGAGAAATGAGAAACTATGGTCCTTAATTGTTCAGATGGCCTCACTCCTACCCAGACCTAGACTTTAAGTTATGGGAATGTAATGAGTGCTGAGGGATGGGCAGAGGAATATCACTTGGTGTACCTTTTAGATATTCTCCCATCCATGATCGAAAGCCTCCATTTTCCCATGAACACAAAGTATAAAGAGGAATCAGAATCCAGGTTTTATGCTTCTGGTTCTGCCACATGCCATGTGGTAAATGAGGACAAGGCTGTTGAAGCGAGTGACTAGGTATCACCAATGCATTGACCATATGCAATTAGATGCTTGAAGAAAGACAAAACCTTGCTTCATATGATATCAATGGAATATTGAAGAGAGAAATAGATATAGGAAATAATAGATGCATGTATAAATTCATATATACAAATGAGTACATGAACTGGTCCTCAAGCTCCTTAAAGTATTTTATTCTTTACTTCAATATAAAAATGCCTTAGTATTTGGATGCCTCCAGAAGAATCATCTGAGAAAATAAAAGGAATTTTTTTGGGGGGGAAGGGGGTGATTCAAGGCAGGGTTTCTCTGTGTAGCCCTGGCTGACCTTGAACTCACTCTGTAGACCAGGCTGGCCTCAAACTCAGAAATCTGCCTGCCTCTGCCTCTGCCTCCCCAATGCTGGGATTAAAGGTGTGTGCCACCACTGTCCACCTGAAAATAAAAGGAATGAAAACATCTTCTCAATGTTATGATGTTGAAGCAAACTTTACAGTACTGTCTGATAACACTTTAACAGTCTTGTAGACGATGATTTGAGGCAACATTAAAAATATTGTTACTGCTAACAATGTCTCCTTAAAACTATGAAGTGATAAAAGAAAATAATTCACTGGAGAGTTTTCTCATAATCATCAACTAGTAGATATTTTCACCGATGAGTATGAGGGTATAGGTGAGGATGACTTTCACAGTAGTGTGTAGAAATAGGAGCATGGACTTTGAAGGCAGACTCTGAACTTGAATACTAACTTGGCAACTTTACTACTAATAGAGGGAGGCCCTTGGGAAACTTAGGCTTTAGTACCTCCACTCACAGAACAATCTGTGCAAACCTCTGAGAATAGTTTCTGCCATAAGAGTGACACTAAAATCAGTGCTAGTGAGCATAGCTGTTGTCAGTATACCACCCATCCCATCATCTTCATTGTAGGAAACGTTGGCTCTTGGATGTGCCTGCATGCAACATGTGTCATATTTGTTCACTATCAAAATAATGTTTGATTTTATACTTTTCCTGACACATTATTTCATTTTGCTATATCATGGTGGATATAAATACAACTACCTTTATATATAGATCCAGGAAATCTCTGGAGTTCCTGTATGGAAATTAAATAATAAAAATGTGATCAGGGTGAGCAATATCATTATATCTTGAGTGTATTTGGCTTAATCTCACCAGCAGGTAGAATTTAGGTGTGCTGTCTACACTAGATTTATATAGGCTATAAGTACCTCAAGGATGATTTGAAACACATGGCTTCCAAACCTGGAAAGTGTGAATTCCCTGTGTCCAAGCACTCCAGCTGCATCTCAGCAGGCTTTAGAGGGGCAGACAGGGATGAAGTCTGGCCAACACCATCACAGAAAACACCCCAGGCATTTCTGAAATTTAAAAGAGCAGGGGAAGGATTTCAGTTTGGGTCCCCTTAGGGGTTACTCCAGTGCTGTGCCAGGTATCCATTAACTTTTGAGTTAAAAATGCTATTAAATTGAACTTTAGTGTACACTTTGATTTTTCAAACCCTACTTTTAATACAGGTTCTTAAATGCTTTAACCTCCCTTTTAGCCCACCACCCACCAAAGGTAGTGGAAAAGAAAGGTTATTAGGACATGTGGGAAGTGGCCCTATTTAGAAATAGTTCTTTAGAGCAAATTCAGTTTGCATTGTAAGGATATACACCAGCAGTCCAGTTCAGTAGTGTGAGGATAGCAAACATGAATCAGCATCAGTGGCATGACTCAGCAGAAACAGCCAGGCCTCCTCCGAATGGGCCAAGTCAGCAGGAGCAACCAGGACTAACAGGGACACCAGAAGAAGTTCTCTGCTGTGTCTATCCTGACAAAGTGCAAATCAGCAAAGAAGAAGAAGATGTAAGACCAACAAAGCATCACACAGCTAGTTATGCAGGCCCCACCTCTATTCCTGTCCACTGAGTCCACTTTTACTCCCTGTAAACATCAAATGTTTTCCTACAGATCC
>NW_022196896.1:36286933-36289612 GCF_008632895.1 Mastomys coucha
AGTCTGTCTTAGCAAAATTCCATGTGAGTCTGTCTCAGCTGATATCACTCTGCCAGTCAGCCTGAGTCCACAGAAGCAGCAAGAAGTCGCCAGAACACCACCAGAAGTTTTTGGTGCATTTCTTTCTACAAAGTCATGACAAACGATAACCATTAAGGGATGGCAAGGTGTACCAATACCATAGACCATTGTCCACTGTCTGTCGGTCCTTCTTAATATCATGCATCCTTTCACATGTTTGTTTTAGCAAAACATCCTTTACCTGTGTCTGCTTCAGGAAAACGCCCCTTCATATGTCTGCTCTAGCAAAACACCATCCAGCACAACTGACTTTCCAAAGAAACCATAAGTTTCCACTTCATTTTTCCACAGATTAGGTAGCATCATGCGTGTTGGTGAAAGACTTCCTCCCTAAAATCAGAAACAAAATGGTGTCTGCTCTTGCCATTTCCATGTTGGAGGGCCTGCACAGGGAAGTGCAACAAGAAAGTAGAATAAAAATTCACTTGCTCATAAAGGCAATAGTAAAAGTCTTCTATTTGTGGGAGGATTACCTTTTATACAGATTTATACTTAGAAAATTGAAAAGATTCACCAAAAATGGTATTTGAGCTAAAAAGTTTACTAAGATAGCAGTTCACAAAGTCAAAGTGCAGGAATAAGTTGTTAGGCTGGCAGGCATGCTGTTAACACTCTAAAGAGATCTGTAGGTTCTGTGGGTTCCTTACCCAAACCCAGATGATTTTCAAATGTAGGTGAAACTTTTGAGGGACCCACAATTACTAAAACCATCATGAGAAAGAGTAACAACTTTATATAATTCATGCTTCTCAGTTTCTAAGCATACTACAAAAGCTAATATGATTAAATGTGGTACTGGAATGAAAATTGGCACAGATTTATGAGGTATAATTGAGAGTCCAGATATAAATCCTAATGTGTATCATCAATTGGATTTCAGTAAAGCTGACAAAACAATTCCGTAAGGAAAAAAAAATTCTGTTTCCTACACATGATATTTGGATAAGTAGATTCATATATAGAGAGAGGCTGTTAGACCCCCTACCTCATGCCATATACAAAATAATGACTCAAAATGAATAACAGATCAAAATGAAACGGCAAAAAATGTAGAACTTTTAAAGAGGAAACATAGAAATAATTGTTTTCAACCTGATTTTGATGATAGTTTTTAGATGTCACATCAAAAAGCAAGTGAACAAAGCAACATCAACAAATTGAATGTCACCCAAACTCGAAACATTTGTTTTCAAAATAAAATATCAAGGATGTGAAAAGAAACCCATACAGTGGGAGAAAAGTTTGGTAAATTTTCTGCTCAATAAGAAACATATCAAAACCACATATGTAAAAAATTTGTATAATCCAATAATAAAAAGAAAGCACCACGGTTTTAAAAAACAGAAAAATATCTGACTAGACAGTTTCAAAAACCAAATGTATGAAAGACTAGTAAGAACATGAGAAGATGTTTAGAGTCATGAGTCATTACAGAATGCCAATCAAAACCATACAAGACAGCACTTTGCATCCACTAAGAGCTCCCCCATAGACAAGTCAGTTAACAGGAAGTTTTGACAAGGTGTTGGGATGTGTAACTCTCATATACTGTTGGCAACTATGAGGCATGAATTATGACACTTTGAAACAGTTCCTTAGTGTCTCAGATAGCTACGATCTCGTCATTCTACTCCGAGGGACACATGCAAGAGAAATGAGAATAAACGTTTATTACGTAGTAAAGTAGAAAAACTAAATGTGGTAAATTTTAATAATAAAATATCAAATTAATTAACTATATTAAAATTAATAAACAACTAATACATGAAACAAGGGCATAGTGCTTAAACATAACCACCACAAGTGATATTGATCAGTTGTAAAGAACAAAAGTGATTTTATGATTTTAGTATTTCAAAAATTTAGTAGATGAGGGTTTGTGTGATCCTGAGGGGGAAAATTTGGGGTTAAAGAGTGAGTGACAGCTGTTACATATGGCAAATCTCTTGAAGGTGATGAAAATATCTTGCATTGTAATTATTATGACTGAATTTTGACGATTAAACTGTCTTCTGTAGATGAATAAAAATGAAATATATTGCATACCTTAATCAATAAAGTTTTTTTTTTTTTAATTCCTGATAGGGAATTTTGTTTCAGTCATGTAATGTTTAAACTTTGTTTCAGTCATGTAATGTCGATTGATGTTACCTAATTGGGTCAGGTCACTGGAATTTCACTAGGACTTTTCCTTGTGTGTTATCCCCGAGGTGCTCCTGAAGTAGCTGCTCACAGTGGGGGGTGGGGGGGAGGAGGGGCTGTGAATAAGAATTCCTTAGAGTAAAGCTGATGTTTTCTGTATATTCCCTCCCATTGTGGGAAGTTTCGCATTGGAAAGGTACTTCTAACATTCTCCCACCTTGGACTGCTGCCTTTAAATAGTGCAATGAAACTGCACTAGGCAACTGACTATGTCAAGCAACAAATGTGTTGTAGAATACCAATGGCTTGATACTAAACATCAATTTAGAAAAGATGAATCTTACCTACCTATATAAAAAAGGGAAATGTAACTACTTTAAAGTTAGATTGTCAAGTATTTCTCTATGTGATGACATATCTCTATGTGATATGTAACTAGCTTTTGTGACTAGCATT
>NW_022196896.1:36289622-36298077 GCF_008632895.1 Mastomys coucha
AACAGAATTGTGGATTCTAACATTGCAACTGTGGGCAGCAGATGTGCTTAGGGAAGAATGGATTTCCAGGGAAGGGGACCAAGGACTGTGTCTGAGGTTTGCTGAGTTATAAGATGTAAAGTGTCAGTTCTTTTTTACTTTTTTCTGCTCCCCTCCTCCAGGGCAGTCCATGTTTTTTATTAATGTCTGTTTTTAAATTAGCAGCAGAATCTAGTTTTCCTGTGCTAGATATTTCCATAGTGCCTTTTTTAAAAAAGCAATGAGAAAGGTAAACTCTAGCTTCAAAAGTTTTGATATACGGTTCAGCCCCATATAGAAAAAGGTGGTTTTATTAGTCAATATGAAATGTTGTAAGAAATGTTTATTTAAAGTTTCCAGGATAATATTCAGAGCTCTTCCATCTCCTTTAATCCTGTGTGTTCTAGAAATGCCCCTAGTGGGTCTGGCAGTTTGTTAGTCATTCCTTTAAAACACAAGTGGGCTGGTTGCAGATTTTGAAGAATCGATTAATTTTTTTTCTGAGATTTACATTTTTTAATGCAGTTAGGAATGGAAAGTCTATGGAATATTCCCGTGGAGTCTGGAATAAATAGTACCCCTGTTGGGGAAAAGAGAGCCCTAATGAGAAAGGCAGAACCTGCTGCGGGAGAGATGTGTATGTTCCTGTCCAATCCTGACAGCCAGTCATGGAAACAGGCTCTGTGCCTGAACCCAGAGACTATTCTGTGTGCCACTCACAAGGAGGCTAAGCTCCACCCCAAAGTGTGGCTGCCTTTGTCATTTTAATTGGTCTGTGTTTGTGAAGTGGGGCCTCTATTTACTTATAGCTTGGGGCTTGTGTTTACCAAGCCTGGTGGAGGCCAAGTGACAACGCTCCTGCAAGCTCTCCTGCTGTATCTTGAGGCACTTTTCTTTTCAGTCTCGGTGCTGTCTAATTCGTGAGCTTCTGTGAAGCAAGAGCAGGAGGGTACAAGGCCTACAGGGAGGAATTACACCTAATTACTCAAATAATTGCTAGGCTGTTGCCTTCTTAGTCACTGAAAATAATTTCCAGGTCCCTGGCTTTTATAGATAGTCTTCTAGAGGCAGGAGGACGCGGCCCCCTTTTTAACTCAGCCCATTCACTCACAAAATCAGAACACTCGAGCCTGCAAAATTAATAAGCACCACTTCCATTACATATATTTTAGGTTGTTGTTGCCGTGGCGATAAAGTCAGGGACATTGAATCTCCTCTGTTGAGCCATTGTTATCATCCCTGGCCATCTGCTGCAGAGGAGTGATATTCCATCTCATTTGCATGATGACTGATATATGGGCGGTTTGGAAGGACATATGCCACAGCAATCATGTGATGAAAATTAAAGTGAAAGTTTTGGGCCCAGAGCCGAAAAAAAATCTGTGTGTGCGCATGAGGCTGTTGATGTGCAAATGTGGATCATATTGAGAAGGTCTGAATAGGGAGGTGTGACGTAAGGAGGGCTACACGCAGGTGCTTATCTCTAAGCAGTCAAAGGCACTGGATGTCATATCATGGAAACTACCTTTCAAGGCAACAGCTTTAGTGTCTCCTGTCAGCACAACAGGGAGGAGAGAAATAGTTTTGGAAACAAACACAAAAAAGTAAGTTTAAAACTTTTTTTTACCACATTCTGTTTACCCTGATGTCGATGAGCTCAGACAGGGAGCAAGTTTCAGGTCTTAGTTGTTAATAGTGACTTTTGTTTCTGACTGGGTGGATGGGTGGGTAGGCGGGTAGGGGTCGCTTCTAAAAGCTGAGGTGCTCATGGTTTTTTACTGCGGTTTGCATTGCTTTCTGTTGTGATGTACATCTGGCATGATTTTAAATTCATTCACCACCGCCCACCTCCAGTTTCTCACTCTCCTCCCAAAATGGGATATTGAAGAGTTCAGAATAAAATGGTGTAATTGTGCTTAAGCTGTGTCAGCTAGTGCCTTTGTTCATATATATTTCTGAAATGCGTGAATTGGCAACAAAAATACTTGATATGAGACAGTATACTTTTTCTCTAAAAAAAAAAAAAAGTAAAGTAAAACTAAATTGTGAAGTCACAAAAATTTTCAGAGAGATCTCATATCTTCCACACAAGTCTTTATTTAGAACTGCAACTCTTTGCAGTGCTAGGAGTTGTTAATACGATTTTACATTAATACCCATTATGTAGTTTTTCCCTATTTGTGGGTTCTTTGTGAAAAATCAGAAACCTGGTTTTAGTTACATATAAGAGAAAAAGTTTGTGATTGGTCTCTAAGATATTTAATACATAAGTTGGACATATTTAATATTGTATTTGAATATTTAGAGGACTGAGTAAAACTAATCTCCTTAAAAAATGATACACTTAATCTTTGATAGATGGACATGTCAGAAGAATGTTCAGAAGTTAAAGAGTAATGTTTTAAAAGCTGAAAAACAAGAAACTTAATACGAACCTTGAACAAAATTTTACAGAAGGATGATTTCAGTGAAATATTATCAAGGGAAAACTTTATGTACTTTGATGAGCAATACTTTAGCTCATATTTTGTTGTCAACAAAACACCTGTTAAGAATGCTTGTTTTGATGTACATTGGAATAATCAAAGTTTCCTGAAGGGATGTTCTGATCTTTTCTTTCAGATTCAGAAAACACAGCAATCAATAGGCAAAGTATATCTAGTCTTGTTTTATTTTTAGGAATTATGTCAAAAAAATTGTGTGATATTACCTTATAGATTAATTGATACTATAGAGCCCAACAAACTAAAAGAAATTTTGATGGAGAAATATTGGATATAATTCTGTATTCTGTTCTTATAATGAGGAAGTGTTTTTCAGGATATAAATCCAGAATATAAAATAGGATTGAAATTAGACTTTCCCTTACTTTAAAATTTTTCTTTGCTAATATCACCAGCACAATATCCTAGTTTTATCTGTAACCTAAGATTATCCATGATCTCTTTTTTCTCATTCTAAATATTCAATTACTCAGTGGCGATTATTATGTGGCCTTCTTGGCTTACTACAATATTAGATTAATATAGATTTCTTATGCTAAATTAGCGGAAACCACTGTTGCCCACAAGAGCAGTTCACTCTTCTCTTAGTCATATTTGTGTTACAGCAAGAGCATCAGAGGCTTTACTATTTTAAACTTGAATGCACTGTGTCCTGGAGCACATGGAGTTTGCATCTGAAACCTGTAAAGTACATTGAAACCTACCTCAAGAGTCTAATTCAGTAAGGCTTCAATGAGAGTCTCTATAGTGACTGCCATTCCTCTGCTATCAGACCAACTAGAAAGATTTCAGGTTTTGTCTTTCCTTGCCTGTGGATCGACTACAGGTGACAAGGAAAGACAAGGAGTACTTGGAGCTGTCCAAGGTATTGGGCTTCTGAGAAGTTAATCATAGAAAGCATTTCTCTGTATCCATGTAATTGGTTTGTCTCCATTTCTGAAAGTTAGTATTGCTACTAGAGAAACAAACCTAGTGGATATAGCGTTTTTTTCAGATAATGTAGCAATCTTAGGTGTAACTAAATTTAAAAACTCAGAAACAGTTCAAACTTTCATACAGTCAACTAGTGCCCCTGCTTGCATCTTTGAACTATTTAAGTGAAAATAAGCAAAAATCAACAATTCCAGATATAGAATTCCATGCCGTCATCACGTAAGCCTAATGAGAACAGTCTTTGTGGCATACAGCAGTATGGACAAACATATCAAAAAATGCAACTCACAGGAATTTATTGCTCTTAAAATTATTTCTTATCCTTATATGACCTTCCATGTCTGCTATAGAAATCCAAAAGATCATAATTGTTTGATATGAAATGCAAAAGAATAGTTAAGTTGAAAGTTTAACATCATGAAATTCAAAATCCCAAGTGGTATATAAACATTAAAAGAAACTTTGGACTGCTAATCCTAGGAAATGAGTTTTATGGATTGAATTCAACAAGGCTTCAGAAATGGTTCCATCTGCTGCCTAGCAGCTGGTGAAAGGATAAATTTAATTCATTAATTCATTTGGAAAAAAGGATCCAAGTAGTAAAGATTTCATTGCTCATAATGCATATAGGTGGAAACCCTGCAATGTGGTTCTGCTGCCATTGTAGATAATGAGCTACCGTGTCTTTGCTTTTTGGTAAAGGTCTTCATGATTGAGTCAATACAATGTTGATTTTTATGACAATAGCCAATCAGTTTGAATTAGTTCAATGCAATAAAACACTCAGGGAAGTTAAAAGTCTCAGTTTTCATTCTAGGGAAATATGGGCATTCGAAAAGACAAGCTTTCTCATATTGCATATGTGTCTATGGGAGACAGTGTTTGTGTCTTTACCTACCATACGTACACAACATTTAGGTTTAAACATAAATGTGTCAAATATTTAGTATATATCTTAGATTCAAAATTTTTATCTATTCAAATGCTGGAAGGTCAGATAACACACCTTTTTTTCACCCACTTTCTCCTTGTAACATAATTTGTCCAGTCTTTCTTTCCAGTCATATTCAGCAGCCTGATTTGAAAGTTGTACCGGAAGTGCTTTCGTGTCTCCTCTGTGACATTAATCATTTTTGGCATAAATGTTAAAAATCTGTAAGACATGGGTAAACAATTTAATTGAATGTGCTATACAGGATATAATGCTGTTGTTCTATAAAAGTGTAATGGAGATTTGATGTCAGGTTTCTCAAATCATATTCAATCAGCATGATAAGGTATTGGGAAAGTTTGTGTGGTTTATGTTTAAACTCCAATCACTTGAACAGATTTTTCTTAACTGCTAACATTTTAATATGAGCCTGGTTTCCCTTAGATACAGCTCACCTTTTCTGGCAAGGTAAATACTTCCTGGTTGCCAGTTAATTGATCTGTGACAGAGATAAGAGTGTCCCCACAACCAAGGCTGTTTCAGTAACCAGTGTACATTTTAGCTATTTTTTTTCCTGGTGGATGTTTTCGGGAATGGTGCTAAGCCTTCTAACAAGCTCGCTGTGGTGTGTATGCTGGGTTTACTATAAAGGTTCTGTGTGTACCCTGTGGGCTGGGTTAAGAATCAGGGTTTATGCATTTACTTGTACTGTTGCATTGTTTAGACAGCTTTGGTTTAGTTTTGATCTTTTTTTTTTTTCTTTTTTGCCTTTGAGGCTCTTCCACAGTGTCAGCTGCTGACTGATAGTAGGAAAACTGCCTCGTGGTGTGAATGAAAGGGACCTAGCGGTTGGTAAACAGAGATAAGGAATAAATAGAGCACAGGCAAAAGGAGATAGTTCTGTGGGGGCCCAGATTGCTGCCAGTCTGTTCAGGGGAGATGCGGAGCCT
Source organism: Mastomys coucha (assembly GCF_008632895.1). Taxonomy (NCBI): domain Eukaryota; kingdom Metazoa; phylum Chordata; class Mammalia; order Rodentia; family Muridae; genus Mastomys; species Mastomys coucha. The sequence goes on from NW_022196896.1 coordinate 36,294,959, forward strand.
GTCCTTTTCCCAGATTAAATTAGTGTGCGAAGTCTCCAGTGACCTCCTCCCCTTCTCCCCACACTCTTCAGCCAAGCTGAACAGCCTCTGCTGTAAAGTATTCATTTTACCCAGGGACACATGGACAATAGAGCTTTCCCTGACACTTATGGACAGCTGTCGTCATTCAGAGGGCTCTCAGCATTTCATTTTTCATAGGAGTTAAAAGGGTTTTTACCTTGGAAGCGAAAGGGGCAGGATCACAACTTTGCCAGTTCTAAGGCTGTTTGGGCAAGGGGTCTGACTGAGGCAGGAGTGAGCTATGAGCAAGAAGAATCTGCACAGGGAACTGATTTGTTGTTGTGCTTAATATGATTAGGCTAAGTCAGAAATTAAATTTCAACTCTAGGTTCCTTATTAGGAGAAAATACCTTTGATTCTGAAAGTTTTATAAAATTAAGGTCATTGGTGCAAAATAGACAATTTGTATCCACTTGGTCTACTTTCATTTTGCCTAAATATGCATGCATTTTATTACCTTTGAATAAGCGTGAGTAAATATTAAGTCTGTGAGATACCTCGGTAGTCCCATACTTTTTATTTTTTTAGTGATTTACTGCAAATATATTCAGCATTTGACTGATTAAATAGACCTTCGGCAACCTTGAGGGTCACTGTGTAGAGTATGTACATAGAAAATGCATCAGCCCATTGTACCCTGGCAGCTAATGAGATTGGTCGTTAAGTAAATGACACAAAGCCTACAAAAAAAAAAAAAAAAAAAAAAAAAAAAAAAGCTTACAGCTCACTAGAGTATCACAGAGTGTCCCCGCACACCACACAACGACACAAACACTGGACTAACCTAGCCCACCCTGCTTTATTCTGCATCACTGCTTCCCTGATGTCAGCGTGAGAAGCAGAACAAAGGCTAGGAGGCAGCGGTAAGTCAGCCTGGCAATTAAGCCCTAGGGAGAAAGTGGAACAAATCTCTTCCTAATGGTGGGGCAGAAAGTCCGCTCTGGACAAGTGGGGCCCGATGCAGGGATTGTGTTGTTACTTCTAGAAATACTGACACACTGGCTAGTGTTCTGATTGTGTTTTTATTGTTGTATTGTTTTGCTGTCTCACAAAAGTTTGTGAATCTCAGAAGTCCAGAGCATCCCAAATGGCAAGTGAACATAAATATGAGAGGTGGGTATTTGTTGAAGAGGGGCATCAACAAATAACTACTGTTCAGGTGTGTGTCTAGATTTGAAAACTTTCAAATGGATGAGGCAACTTTAATTTTAGTTTGTCCTCCTGCTTGTAAGGCAGAAAGGAAACCCAGGGCATGAATGTAACTGGTGAAGTTCATTCTTAATGTGATAAAATTGTTCTAACCCTTAATGTGTATTTAATATCATATATAGGATAGTTAGTGTCTTAAAAAATGAATCAATCAATCAAACACAGCAAAAAAAAGTAAAAACTCCTCTTTTGCCCAGATATTGCCATTTTTTCAAATCTTGAATTAAAAATTACTGTAGTATGTGGTATTGGATGGGGACAGTAGTCATTTGCTTGCTATAGTTGGAAGGGAAAAAAATCAAAGGTATCTGACACTGGAGCAGCACTGGCTTATTACTCTTTCTTTGAGGAAAAAATGCATTTGCAGTATTGAAGTGTAACATTGCAGGATCCTTTGAGAGAAATATGGCAGCAGAGAGTTGCCAGAAAGTCTGACTTACCTTTCTGAAATGTCTGTCTGGCTTAGATGTTGATATTCTGAGGATGTTTAGTTCAAGAGGGGAATGATTTTGTTACAAGACATTCAGGTAAATTAAATATTTTATTCTAAGAACTGTCAGCTGTATAGATTGCCAGTGGCATGATCAACTCTTGATGATCTCATAGAAAATATTTTAAAAGTATTGTTAAATAGTGTTGTATTTGTCAACAGATGTATTCATGATATCAGTATCAGGATTCATTTTTTAAAGGCACTGCATTTAATACTAGACTGGAATCTCATACTCATCTGCTCATGAATTAAAACGACATCATGTAGAAATCAGTTTGCTAACTTAACTTACATTGAAAATTTGTTATTTGTATAGGGATATAGAAATGTTTTGATTACTAATAATCATTAATAATCATGAGAGATTCATAACATAGGTTCATAATTGGGTCTGAGAGTTCAGAGGTTATATATCTCCCTTTATTTTTGTCTTAAAGAACTTTGTGACAAATGTGTCCTCAGCTTTCATTTATTTAAATAATTTAAGACTAATACATGTCTGTGCATAGTATATATTACATACTTCAATTCTGCTTTTTTAAAAGTAGCCAGAATTTAAATGAAGGAAATTTTAAGACAAAGAGTAATGTTGTCTTATTGATTTCAAGTGAAATATGTGCTTTGACTTAGCTAACTTGAAAAAATTATAAATGTCATCCCTTCAACATGCCTTTTATGTGACTGGAATCATAGAAAATGGAAAGCCATCTGAAAATGGCTACACTTGCTCCCTAGAATTTTTAGTTTGGGGCAGAGTTATGCAGATAGTTTGCTCTCAGAGGCAGTGTAAGTACTTCACATCTTTCTCTATGCTGAATATTTTTCATCTGAATCACCTGTGTCATAATTTCTTTTTCCATAGTTGCTAATGCTTGTCCTGTTAATACAAGAGTGCACGTTTCAGAAAGCACACAGTCCTTTGGTTGACATAGCTATTTCACCCCCATCTTCACTGGTGCAGCAAACTTTACTGAAGTCTCTAAGTTGCTTCTCTATGGATAAGACTAAATAGATTTACTTAATATAAATGTAATTTTTATTATTCAAAGCAAATTATGGCTGTGCTCTAATTAAAACCAGAGGGCATAAGTCATTACTGTTCATTTATGTGAACTTATTTCTATCAATATTGTATTTGACATATGTGTATGTGTCTGTGTATATATGTGTGTGTGTATGCATGTGTGTGTGTCTGTGTATGTATGTGTGTGTGCATGTGTGTGTGTCTGTGTATGTGTGTATGACTGTGTATGTATGTGTGTGTGCATGTGTGTGTGTCTGTGTATGAATGTGTGTGCATGTGTGTGTCTGTATATGTATGTGTGTGTATGTGTGTGTGTCTGTATATGTATGTGTG